>NC_083773.1:24047878-24160378 GCF_963514075.1 Conger conger | reverse complement strand
ACACTGACTGGAGAAGAAATATCAGTTTATAAGATCAGTCTCCCACAAGACGGAATGGGAAAACCATGGGCTGCGGGCTCTGGAGCTCGACGCTGTCGCCTGGCCTGACACAAATAGCAGCACGGCTGCGCTTCGTCTGGGCCGGGGAGAGGAGGGCGCGGCTCCTCCCCTCCGGAGCGCCGGTGCTGAAAGGTGGGAGGACACGCCGGATACGGACGGACCCACTCCGGAGACGGACGGGCCCACGCCGCTTCCTGCAGGAAGTGGGCCGGCGGTGACCGGAGCGCACGCAGACAAAACACCCAGCCCAGGGTGAGGGTCGCCGCAGATGAACATAAGTAAGGGCCTATAGCCTAGACCTCATAGGCTCCACCCAGAGTCACCAAAACTATGACTGGACATCCGAAGTGGCTGGAGATATCTGGAGTCCACCGGTCAGGTCACCACTGGTGAGCAAATCCCAGCTCTGGTCACTGGTGCACAATTGATCCTGGAAGAGGGCTAGTCTCTCGTGCTGCTCGCGCAAGTGTGGGTGTCACGCGAAGCAGGAATGACGAGTTCACTTTGAGGAGGGTGGGTGTTTAAAAAAACTAAAAAAAACACTGGTTTGTACATGTAAACTTCACCAGGTCACCAAGTAAAAATGTGCCGAAAAATCAGGCAGTTACACAGAAATGCAGCATTCTTCTTCAGAGCACTTTAACTGTCAGAATTACTGATCAAAGTCTGACTGACAGAACTGTGTCAGTACTGGCTGCACGACAAGTAGACCATCTGACCACAGGCCCTGCCAGTGGGCACGCTCACATAACTGGCATCAGCTCCTCCGCAGAGAGACAGAGAGAGAGGGGTGTTATGGGTAAAAGACGAGTGTGGTTGCAAAATGATGGTGGACAAATAGGTGTATTATAGGTAAAAGGGTTTAGTGTGTGGTACCTGAATAATGGCGTACAGAGAGAGGTGTGTTATGGGTAAAAGCACAGAGGGTGTGGTACCTGAATAATGGCGTACAGAGAGAGGTGTGTTATGGGTAAAAGCACTGAGAGGGTGTGGTACCTGAATAATGGCGTACAGAGAGAGGTGTGTTATGGGTAAAAGCACTGAGAGGGTGTGGTACCTGAATAATGGCGTACAGAGAGAGGTGTGTTATGGGTAAAAGCACAGAGGGTGTGGTACCTGAATAATGGCGTTCAGAGAGAGGTGTGTTATGGGTAAAAGCACAGAGGGTGTGGTACCTGAATAATGGCGTACAGAGAGAGGTGTGTTATGGGTAAAAGCACTGACAGGGTGTGGTACCTGAATAATGGCGTACAGAGAGAGGTGTGTTATGGGTAAAAGCACAGAGGGTGTGTACTGTACCTGAATAGCGGTGGGTAGAGCTAGCTCAGGGAAGCCGACAGTGCTGGCTTGGGTGTGAAAGTACTCCAGCAGAAGATCATACAGCTGCTCAATGAGACCGTCCTGTAGCAGATATGCACATGCAATACCATTACACACACTCAGACTCACACGTGCTCACACACAAGCACACTCACAAGGTGATTATGACAGTTAACAATAGCTATACAAAATGGAGGACGGAAGCAAAGTGTGAGCATGACTGAAATCTATGCGTTTTGCACCGAATCTCCAAAAAGCTACAGAACATGGGGTGATTTCATGAGAAGTGTGGGGAAATATTTCTTCGCTTCTGATATTAGAGGAGGCTCCAGGACAGTGTTATTTAGTGGCCCCAGACCTCCCCCACCCCCCAGCCGCCACGCCCGCTCACCCTGAAGGCTTTCTCCTGCAGGTTGGCATTACTGAGCTTCAGAACCACGGCAAAGTTGATGGGCTTTGAACTCATCCTGCCGGGCTTCTTGTTAAAATCCACCTGCTGGATGATCTGGATCACAGGCAACACAGAAACACAGAATTACTACCCAGGGTGACCAGTACTGAAAAATGCAGAAAACACGAACTGCTTATTTCATGAAATAACAAATGACAGAACTACTCTTATTTGGTGAGTGGCTACAATATATTGGTATCGATCAATCTTTACTGCACACAAAGAGAGAACGGGAAGTTAGCGCAGAGTTAAACAGCTGCCAGCTAAGATTTATGGTGTTCTTAAAACTGATGAATGGGAAAAAACCTTAATGTTGTAAATGCTTTTTACTGGCTGAGTTGTTATAAAATCTGCACAATATGAATGCATACATGTAGAAGAAACAAACCTAAAAGAAATAATTACATTTAAATTGCGCTCATATCCCCCTACATTCCACCCACACTTAGTGTGCGGAGAAAAATATACTTTTTCCATGAAGCACCATCACCACCCTTCAACCCAGCAGAGAAAGCCCAATGTTTATGTTTAGTAAATAAATGTTCAGTAGCTTATTTCTCTTGGGTTCTTCCATATGAGTGCGAATGGTTGCTCGAGGTCCACCCTTGATACACAGAAGATTAAACTTCCCACAGATAAGCACATCCTGATGGGTCCGGAACATTGAGTCTAAGGGCTCACATGCGATGCTTTCCGCAGAGAACCTGTGGAGTACAGAGGTCAGGTGCGAGGTGTGTGTGTGTGTGTGTGTGTGTGTGTGTGCGTATATGTGTGTGTATGTGTGTGCGCGCGTGTGTGTGTGTGTGCGCGTGTGTGTATGTGTGTGTGCGCGTGTGTGTGTGTGTGTGCATGTGTGTGTGTGTGTGTGCATGTGTGTGTGTGCGCATTTGTGTGTGCGTGTGTGTGCGTGCGTGTATGTGTGTGTGTGTGTGTGCGTGCGTGTGTATGTGTGTGCGTGTTTTGGCTCAGGACCGCTCTGTCTGTGTAAACATCGGATGTGGTGTCGGACTGCGGGAGTGGTCAAATGGGCCAAGCCTGACACGGAGAGTCTGCTAAAGCACAGCACCGTGACACAGAGAGTCCGCTAAAGCACAGCACCGTCACACAGACAGCACTTCACGCAAGAGAGGGGGGGGGACCAAACCCCAGAGAGAGAAAGAGAGAAATGGAGAGATAGAAAGAAAGAGAGAAGCCCTAAATTTAGAAGGAGCAGCACGCTTATTTGGAACTGAATGCAGTGACGCATATAATGAATGCGGGGTTGTTGTTTTTTTCTTTTTGGGAGGGGGAGGGGGGCACGGCTCGGAGCTGCCAGAGGCAGAGGATGTGGGCTGGGCAGAGCATTCACAGCCGAGCGCACAAACCGCAGCGCGCCCACACAAACTCTCCCCCCCCCGGCCCCCCCTCCCCAGCCGAGACCAGTTCTGCTCAGGCAGTGACCGCTCCCCGCGAGGTAACGCTCCCCCCCCCCCCCCGCTCCCTCCGGCCCCCGCCCCGACCTCCTGCCTTCCTGTGGTCGCAGCTGTTTGGCGTCTCCACGCTGCCGTTCTCACGACAGCACAAACCACACAGGCCCAGCAGGCCGCGCGCGCTCGCAGCCCGGCGCTGGGCCACGGCCGCGGAAAACGTTGACAGTTTGTGTCCTCCGCCTCACCTGAGCGCTGAGGTGTCACACAGGAGATACGCAGTTCCGCACGCGCTCGCCAGAGACCGCTTCTGCTCCAGAGTTTCAGCGCGCTTATCTACAGCCCTTAGACAGTTACTCTGCGCTGGCGGGGGCCCACATAATTAACAGCCTCCAACCTGCTCACACTCTTTCCGTCTGGAAAACAACTGACCCCACCGCAAATAAACATTTCCTTTTTACTTCAGTCTCTAAACTGAAACAAAGCGCCAAGCTCCAAACCTATAAGCCTTCATATGTTTTATAAAAACTCGACTTCTTAAGAATTATTCCCTAGTACTCAAAGTATCTCCCATTCAGACTATAAATAATGTAGGAAGAAATTGTTGTCTACTTGAGCTCCAATCACCAAATCAGTTTCATGATTGCAGTTTATCAATTTCCAATGGTACCTTGAAGTACGACATTCACTTTTAAAACACTGTGAGACCTAAAAAACGACATAATTAAACTACCACTTTGGTTGCAGAAATGAACGAAACTGTATGAAGATTAACGCCCTCGCAACACATGGTTAAAACCACAACAAGAAAAGAAAAACAAATTCTTTGAAATAACACGTCCTGAACTGATATTATGGATATAAAGTATAGTAGCACTGAAATTACACTTTCATTCACCCTTTCAATAGCAACATGTAGCCTGGTCTCTCTACAGCTAGAACCCATTCAAAATGGTGAACAATAATGGAATGCTGGTAATACCATGGCGACATGGCTCAGGCAGTAAGAGCAGTCGTCTGGCAGTTGGAGGGTTGCCGGTTCGATCCCCCCCCTGGGCTGTGTCGAAGTGTCCCTGAGCAAGACACCTAACCCCTAAATGGTCCTGTCGAGCTGGTCAGTGCCTTGCTTGGCAGCCAATCGCTGTCGGTGTGTGAGTGCGTGTATGAATGGGTGAATGAGAAGCATCAATTGTACAGCGCTTTGGATAAAGGCGCTATATAAATGCCAACCATTTATACAACCATTTACCATGCAAACATTTCAGTGTTAAAATGTATGCGATCACATTCCAGTTCACAAAATGGCACTGGCTATAGACAAAATGGTGATAATAGCAGTTGGTGTAGTGATCATAATGGGTGAAATTAACTTAAAGCAGGGTTGATGTAATGGTTGGAAACAGTGGTCAGTGTGTTGATGTAGTAGGTGACCGTGATATTAACAGTACCATTGTCTAACTTTAAAGTGGAAATCCTTCATTTTTCAGTCTTGAACGACAGATTTGGCGACATGGTGGTGGTCACCAAAGTTAGTTTTCGCACTCAAGAGTTCCAAAGAGCAAATCAAAACTAGGAGTACATTGAGTGCGTATTTTTCTTAGAAGATAACCCAGCAGGAGAGCATTTTGAGAAAGAAAACTGCCTAGAGACAACCGACAACGTTATCTGTAATATTGCGCGACATATAAAAACCTCGTTTTAAAGATGCTTTTTGGATTTCATGCACTTGCTCGTTGGCATTCAGCATGCACATTCCTGTGCGCGTCAGCAAATTTGAATATGTGGAGGTAATGTCACACCACCAGTGGAAACCAGCACAGAGGAGCAATTTAGGAACGCCAACATTGAATCAATATCGCTACAAAAAAAGTATCCAATTTTTTAAATGTTATTTATTTATTTTTAATTATGGATTGACACGAATAAAATGGCTTCAGATTTCACGGCAAAAGCTTGAAAAGCATCATATCCCAGTGCTTATCCAAAGGGGCTGACGTGAGCACACTAAAACCCTTGGAGCACTAAACCTGCAGCTCAGGCCAGGTCTTACCTCCAGGAGAAAGGGTAAGACAGGAACGAAGGTCTTGGTGCTGTCGGAGAGCAGGGTGAGGGCACGCACGCAGTGCATGCGCAGGGGGTAGTATCGTGACGTGGGCACCAGCCTGTCAAACACACAAAGCAGGCGTCTCAAACGATATCGCGACTGTGTGATTACCGCTCGGTGTTTCAGCTGCCTGCTGCATGGCTGTGTGAGGAAGCCCTTTGTGTTTCACTGGACTGTGGTGGAGGTGAATTTGGTGGCTTGGTCAACAGCGCCGCCTGCTGGTAGACGTGCAAAATTCAGCACATTCTACTGATTCTGCTTCATTAGCAAAAAGCAACCTACAGGACAATTGATCTGACTTAAACTTTGAATCCAGCCTGTTACTTGTTTAATCCACAAGAGCTCTATATGCCAACAGAGATAAAACACGAACAAGCACACACATTTGTGCGTCTACTCGTTCACTGCAACCAATGCTTATGTTGCGTTCAGGATAATGTTAACTCCACTCATTCCAGCCTTACAACAACGGTCAGGAAGAGGTTTTAAAACAATCCTTTCTAAATGTTCCTTGTGAGAGATTACACATTCATCCAGAGACAGAAGCAGGTCCTTACTTGATGCAGCCCACAGTGACCTGGCACAGGGGGTAGATCAGAGGCTCCAGAACATCACTGGGGTGAAGGGTGCCCAACACCCGGCACCATAGGAACAGACAGTGCACAAACTGCCAATTATACACAGACTGGTACGTTTCCTGTGGATACAGACAATGGAGTTACACTGACTGCAACATATGCTATGAACAGAAACATACTTTACATTATATTACATTAGAGGCATTTAGCAAACACTCATATCCAGAGCGACATACAATGAAGTGTAAATCAAATCAGATACTTATGAATATGAGCATACTGATACTGACTGCTACAGTGATTTGAACAAGATATACTGACTACTACACACGCTATGAGCAGTTACATCGATTGCAGTATAAGCATATTTAGTTATATGGACTGCTACATAGGCTCCCACCACTGTAAATACAATTATACTGACTGCAGTATCAAATGCAAATAGATCACATGCAAAGCTATAAATGGCACTTCTGGAATTTTTAATCACCAACGAATAAAAAATAAATTAAAATCAGAACAATCAGAAAGTTATTTTCTCACAGAACAGCCCTAGGAGCCCTGTAAAGCACCAGTAGAAAGTGAGGTGGACTGAGTGATTACCTTCTTCTTCATGGTCATGGCGTTACGCAGGTGGATGGCCAGCTGCCGGATGTAGATGAATCCGTGCTGGTAGGACACCTGTGTGTCCATGGAGTACATCTCCGCCAGGGTCCGCTGCATGAAGTTGATCATGGGCAGGACGTTGGGCGACGTGAACTTGCAGTTCTTCACGTAGGCGATGTACATTTGCTGAAACCACAAACAAGGAGGACGGATCAAACTGGGAAAACTAGCTGGGAGGCTTATTCATTTAAGACACCACACTGCTTTTGTTTAAGACGCCACACATGGATTAGCCTCATGGTCTCGGATCAAATCCGGACCGTGTCATAGCTCCATAGGGTGATGGGTTTATAATAGTTGGGGAAGTCAGTTGAGAATGGTTTTATGCGCATAGAGACCCCTACTGGTCAATTGCAGATTGCAGTCAAAGCTGGACATTACGGTTGTCCAATCTTATCCAGAAAGGGCCGGTGTGTGTGCAGGTTGTTGTTTTAGCACAGGACTAAGACAGCTGATTCTACTCATCAAGGTCTTGATTAAAGACCACGATTAGTTCATTAGTATAATCAGGTGTGTTACTGCTGGGTTAAAACAAAAACATGCACCCACACCGGCCCTTTTAGAATAAGATTGGACACCTCTGCATTAATGGCATTTGGCAGGCACTCTTATCCAGACCGACGTACAACAAAGTGCATACCAATACCAGGGATAAGTGCGCTGAAAGACCCTAGAGCAGTGGTTCTTAACCTGGGTTTGATCGAACCCCAGGGTTCGTTGAGACAGTCTCAGGGGTTCGGCAGAAGGAGCCGACTGGTGTCTGTGTGCGTCTTGACCCCTGCCGAACCCCTGAGACTGTATCAACGAACCCCTGGGGTTCGATCAAACCCAGGTTAAGAACCACTGCCATAGAGGGAAGTACAATTTTGACTGCTACCTGTACAACATATGGACATGAAAGCACTCCTGACTCCACTCTGTGTAAGCTTAGCAGTCAGTGGCGTGAAAATAAGCAGCATGCGTTTCGAAGGAGAACCGGGGATATCTCCCAAATCAGCCGTGGTTTTATGTGGCTGTGGTTGCAGATGATTGCCTATTCCAAATTGAGGTGGGAGGTGGACCTGCACAGCCCCATGTTTGGCTGGCAACAGCAAAACTAGCAACAGCAAAAATATGAAAGGCTCTAGGGCGTCACACTTTGGAAAGCAGTACCTTGAGGACAGGGTTGAGGTAGGCCGCCTGTTTGTGTCGGCAGATCTTGTTGAGCGCGAGGAAGGCCAGGACTCGAACCGTCTCCTCGCCTGTGCTCCACTGTTTGATCAGTTGCTGAATTCCCATAATTCCACAGTTAGACACAAGAACTCTAACTTGGCTAACTTCACCCAATCACAGCATGAAATGGTATGAAAATTGTGAACTACCCCTTTAAGTGCCAACTCCCATTTCTGAACAGGATAAAAACTACATACTGAAAGCATAATCAATAATGAACTAGCAATTTTAAAGCACCAATTTATAACAGGAGACCAACTGTGGGCGTAAAGCCTGCCTCAGTTTGGTCACAATGCTCACTTCAGTAGTGAGTGGCCACATTTTTGTTCAGGATGTGAGAATGTCTAAACTTAATCTTTAATGCCTTTAATATCAACTTTAAGATTACATTACATTACATTATTGGCATTTGGCAGACGCTCTTATCCAGAGCGACGTACAACAAAGTGCATACCCATAACCAGGGATAAGTTCGCTGAAAGACCCTAGAGGTAAGTACAATTTCAACTGCTACCTGTACAACAAAGATAAGGACAAGGGCCTTTTTTTTTTTTTTTTTTTTTTTTTTTTTAACAAACAAACAAACAGAGCAAAAGTCACCAAAGTTAACTATCCAAACACTGCTTACCTAGCCAACTAAAATACTGATACACAAGTCACAGAGACAACAATTAAGGTTCACAGGGAGGTAGGGAGGGATGGGGAGAGGTGCTGTTTGAAGAGGTGTGTCTTCAGCTTGCGCTTGAAGGTGGGGAGGGATTCTATAGTTCTGACCTCAACGGGGAGTTCGTTCCACCACCGTGGAGCCAGAACAGACAGTAGTCGTGAGCGTGAGGTGGAGGTTCTGAGAGGGGGAGGTGCCAAGCGGCCTGTGGAGGCTGAACGAAGAGGTCTGGCAGGGGTGTAGGGTCTGATGATTTTTTGCAGATAAGCTGGGGAAGACCCTTTAACTGCTTGGAAGGCTAGCACCAATGTTTTGAATTTGATGCGAGCCATGACAGGCAGCCAGTGGAGGGAAGTAAGCAGGGGGGTGACGTGTGAGTATTTGGGAAGGTTGAAGACCAGACGAGCTGCTGCATTCTGGATGAGTTGGAGGGGTCTGATGGCAGACGCTGGGAGGCCAGCCAAGAGGGAATTGCAGTAGTCCAGGCGGGACAGAACCATCGCTTGGACCAGGAGCTGGGTCGAGTAGGGGGTGAGAAAGGGGCGGATTCTCCGTATGTTGTATAGGAAGAACCTGCAAGACCGGGTCACCGCCGCAATGTTCTCGGAAAGGGACAGTCTGCTGTCCATCACCACGCCGAGGTTCCTTGCACTGGGTGACGGCGTGAGTGTGGTATCCCCGAGGGAAATGGAGAGATCCAGATGGGGAGAGGCATTAGCAGGGATGAATATCATTTCAGTTTTATCTGGGTTGAGCTTTAGATGGTGGTTGTCCATCCAGCTCTGGATGTCCCTCAGGCAAGCGGAGATACGGGGTGAAACCTGCGTATCAGACGGCGGGAACGAGACGAAGAGTTGGGTATCGTCCGCATAGCAGTGGTAGGATAGCCCATGTGCAGTGATCACAGGGCCAAGGGAGCGAGTGTAGAGAGAAAAAAGAAGCGGGCCAAGGACTGAGCCCTGGGGAACTCCTGTGGCGAGGGGCCGAGGTGTCGATACCGAACCAGCCCAGGCAACCTGGAAGGAGCGACCAGAGAGGTAGGACTGAATCCAGTCCAGGGCTGTGCCACAGATGCCCGTTGCTGACAGGGCAGACAGGAGGATGGAGTGATCCACAGTGTCGAAGGCAGCAGAGAGATCTAGAAGAATGAGGACAGAGGAGAGGGAGGCTGCTCGTGCGGCATGAAGTGACTCACTGACGGAGAGGAGCGCAGTCTCTGTCGAGTGGCCCGATCTGAAGCCAGACTGATGGGGGTCTAGCAGGTTGTTGTTAGAAAAGAAGGAAGAAAGTTGAGTAGAAGCGGCTCGTTCTATAGTTTTAGAAAGGAAAGGAAGAAGAGATACCGGGCGGTAGTTCTGGATGATGGAGGGATCCAGGGTAGGCTTTTTTAGCAGCGGAGTGATGTGGGCCCTCTTGGAGGATGCCGGAAAACAGCCGGAAGACAGGGAGGAGTTGACAAGGGAGGTGACAAATGGGAGAATGTCAGGTGTGATAGTTTGGAGAAGAGAAGAGGGGATAGGGTCAAGGGCACAGGTTGTAGGGCGGTGGCAGAGCAGGAGTTGAGAAACATCAGAGTCTGTAAGGGGGGAGAAAGTGGAAAAGGAAGGGATGGGCCTAGAGGGGGGGAAGGGCCCAGTGAGGGGGGCGGCGGTTGTAAAGGATCTGCGGATGACTGCGACCTTCTCATCGAAGAAATCAGCAAAGTCATCAGCAGCGAAGGAGGACTGAGGAGGAGGAGGCGGTGCGTTGAGGAGAGAGGAGAAAATGGAGAAAAGTTTCCGGGGGTTAGAAGCAGAGTTCTGAATTTGCGTTTGATAGTATTTTGCTTTGGCGGCAGTGACATCGGAAGAGAATGCCGCCAGGAGAGACTGGTAAGTCATGAGGTCGGAAGCGTCTCTGGATTTCCCCCACTTCCTCTCCGCTGCGCGGAGGCTGGCCCTGGAGGTACGGAGGGTGTCAGATATCCAAGGACTGGGAGGGGATGTGCGAGGTGGCTTTGAGACAGGGGGACAGAGAGAGTCAAAGGCGGAGGATAGAGATGAAAGGAGGGTGGCAGATGCAGAGTCAGCGGGGAGTTTGGAGAAGGATTCGAGAGGGGGGAGTGAGGCGGTGACGGTGCTGGCAAAGGAAGAGGGTGAGAGGGAGCGGAGGTTACGGCGGGCTGAGGAAGTGTGGGAGGGAGGAGGGAGAGGAGGATGGGGAGGAAGAGGGAGGGAGAATGAGATGAAGTGGTGATCAGATGTATGCAGAGGGGTAACCGTGAAATTGGAGCATGAGCAGTTCCTAACAAAGACAAGGTCTAGGACATTGCCCGCCTTGTGGGTTGGAGGAGAGTGTTGCAGGGAGAGGCCGAAGGAGTGGATTAGCGGTAGGAAGGCAGCAGACTGGGAGGCTTCTAGGTGGATGTTGAAGTCTCCAAGGAGAATCAGTGGGGTGCCATCCTCAGGGAAGGAGCTGAGAAGGGTGTCTAGCTCATCAAGGAAGTTTCCCAGGGGCCCTGGAGGACGGTAGATAACTGCAATGAAAAGGTTAGTAGGGTAGGATACTGCAACAGAATGGAATTCAAAAGTGGATATGGACAGGTGAGAGAGGGGGAGAACAGAGAATTTCCACGAGGGGGAAATTAAAAGACCAGTACCACCGCCACGGCCGGAAGGCCGGGGAGTGTGCGAGAAGGAGAAGGAGGATGAGAGGGCAGCGGGAGTGGCGTTGTTGTCAGGTGTGATCCAGGTCTCCGTGAGGGCAAGGAATTGTAGGGACTGGAGGGAGGCATACGCAGGGATGAAGTCAGCCTTCCGAGTGGCAGACTGGCAGTTCCATAGTCCCCCTGTGACAGCAAAGTCCTCACAGGGGGTCAGCGGGGGATAGCTGAGGTTTGAGGGGTTCCGACGCCGTGGAGGCCCACGTCGCAGGGGGGGTCTTCGAGGGAGAGAGCAGACTGGGATGGGGAGAAACATAACATCACAAACGGGGACGGAGCGACGCTAGCGTCGCTCTGACACGCCTATTTAAATGGCCTACAATTGCTCACAAGCAATACCAAATCAAAGCTAATCTACTGATAAATTCCACAGCTATTTAAGTTACGCAAGACAAATGTTCAATCACTCTACAGGTATGCAACCAGTAGAAGTGATTAACAGGTAATAGAAAAACAACGTGGCTCAAGCCCTAACCCATGACCTAAGCCATGACCATGCCTGCATTCAGTCTGCAAACAAAAATATTACAACATACGTTAATGACAGCATATTAAAATGCTCATTGTGGAGCATGCGGTCAACTCTTCACCTTGAGTAGGTGTCGGCACTGTTTGGGCAAGCACAGGTAATACGGAACCATCTGGTTGGCGTGTTTTAGCACCGCGCTGATGACCGTAGACTCTGTTAGGCAAGACAGGAGCTGTGGGCGCAAACAACATTGTATTTTAGTTAAACAAGAGGCAACACCACGAAGTCAACTTACAACATTTGGTTTAGGTGAAGACCAATGGCCTGCATACAGCCCAGAGGAAGGCTACACACCTGAACGATCCCACTCAGATACATCTTGATGTCCAACTGGTTCCTCTGCCATCTGGAGCTGGACGATGGTAGCACCAGCCTGGGGAAATCAGTCACACAACACGGTTTCAAAGTTTGCAAGTTGTCTGTACACAAATCGATCAGCGACATTAGTAAACGCAAAAAGAAAAACACACTTGGCACCGAAAGCCCAATCCTATATTTTCCAAATTTTCCAAATTCAAGGCCAAGCAACTTCGAAAGGAACCCCTGTAACCATGAAAATCCTGAACGGTGAAGGTTTCCAGGGGACCCCCGTAAAGGAATCGGAGGTCCTCAGCAGTGGTGGTCTTTGTAAGGCGGGGCACTCACGTCTTATGGCCCTTCTGTGGTTTGAGGTTAAGCATCCGCTGCAGGGCCACAAACATGTCTCTGATGCAGAAGAGTACCAGGGCGTTGAACACTGGAGCAGGGGGACACAGACCGTCAGTCAAAGCACTCCTTGAACAGGGCACATCAACACTTTGCTACAGGACCACATCCATTGACTTTTATTTGACTTTTTAATTGGTTTAACAGCAACGGTATGATACCAAGGCTGCATATTTTTAAACCATGTCCTTTAACAGTTTTGTGGAAAAGGGCGTTGAGCCCAGTTTGGAAAGCTGTTGTTTGGTACTCCTGCTGTTGGGTTTGGAGACGTGGCCTACCTGAGCTGTCCTCCACCTTATACCGGCACGGGTCACCCCCCTCGCCTTTCGTAGTTGCCACGGCAGCCTTGAAGGCCTGGGTGATATCCCGAAACATCTTGAGAGTGAGCTCCTCCTGGAAACACAACACCATCATCACATTATCATTATATACTCAATGTGTTACCTTTCTGAATCCGCGATGCAGAGTGTACTATATAATGTATACTACATCTGGGATACACATAATAAACTTATATACCCATTCTGTAGACCCATTATTCTGGAACTCTGAGATCTGACATTACTTTGCTCACCAGCTTACTTTCCCACACTGTTTTAAATGTTAAAGGGCAATGATGAGTGAGAGATTATGCCATGTTAAATGAGCCAGCCACACAGGGTGACAGGGTGGCCAATTTTGCTTCAGTAACAGCCCAGTCACGGTACAGTAAGTACAGGAGTGGACCAAGAGACTGTGCTGTAATGCAGAGGCTTCACTATGCCAAGCACCTCAACTGTGTGGGCCAATCTTTGTAATTACTTGACACGATCAAAATGTGAAATAAATATGTAAAACGATTTTTTTATTTATTTTTAAAAACAACCTTGATGGCCGCTCTCCATTCTTCCACCATTTTCTCAGTCACTTTAATGACTTCTGCTGAAGCTTTCTTGGATTTCTTTACTGCTTCCTTCTTTTCCTTTTCCTCTTCCTCTTCCACCTCTTCACCAGAGCTGGCCTCCTTAAGACAGACACAGGGCACACAAAGATGTAATAAAGGTACATGCAGAAACCATGTTGACGAAGTGAAGGAATAACCACGTTAATCACAATCAACATTTTAACTAGAAATGTTCTTTCAGTGCGCATCTGCACACTTTGGTAAAAGTGTTAAATTAGCTGCCCACATCTTTGCTGGATGTGCCAACATGCAAAGATAGTAGGTCACATATATTTAAACAAAATATTTGCAATAGCTACAAATAAAAGAGAGAAAGCAGAGAGAAGAGAAGAATGATGGCATGCAGCAGGCACCTCCAGTTGGTCGGGCAGTGTGTGGTACTTGCGCTCTTCCTCATCGTCAGAACTATCCGTGTCATCGAAGTTCAGCAGTGAGCGGTCGTTCTCCTCCAAGAACTTGTAGAACTCCGGATCCTTGTTCCTTAGCCTGGAGAGCTGGTCCTTGTGCTGGGAAGCCTCACCTTTCGTTTTACCACTGCTATGGAAAAGTCATGTCAAATGAACGGTCATAGCAAACCACGTTTTGGATTGTTGGATATTATTCCATAAATATCCATGATAGCATACTAGCCATTCAAAGAACTTTACAAGGTGGTATACACAGTGGTCTACACAGTGGTCTAAACATGGCTCAGTTTAGACCACTAAACATATACACAGTGGGGCGACATGGCTCAGGCAGTAAGAGCAGTCGTCTGGCAGTCGGAGGGTTGCCGATTCGATCCCCTGCCAACCATTTACCATTTACCATTCTAAACAGCATAATAGCATTATACTTTAAGTTTTCCCTTTCCCCATCTTAGCCGTGGTCTACTGGTCTGATTACATGCATTTCAGCATTGACTCCTGCAGTATATGTGAATAGGAAATTAAATTTAATAACACCCAACAATTATTAATCCCTACAATGTCTGCCCATTCTCAACTCGGTCACTCTTACTTGACTTGCGCTCTGTCACTGGACTTTACAGATTTCTTGCGCCCTCCATTTTGCAGAACTGGGGATTCCTCCTCGGAGTCTTCCTCGCCTCCTGAATCAAAACCTGAGACCAGGAACTCATCCACACTCAGGTCTTCCAGCTTCCTGAAAGGTGAGAGGACAATACTAGTGAACCTTAATACATCTGCAATGCTATGTAGTGCAGCACAGATTCACTACATCTTTACAGCATGTGGATTAGCCGATACAGTGGACTCGGCAAGCCAGCTAGAAAATGTAGAGATCACTGACGTGTCTCCATGGCACTGATCAAAACAGCAAGCCTACTCTTCTTAGAGCCAGTAATGCTCTGGTGCAGAGCTGCCCAACCCTGTTCCTGGGGGTCTACTCTCCTGTTTTCACTCCAACCCCAAGAAAACAGCTTGAGATCTTATTGAGCCGTTAATTCACAGAATCAGGTGTGCCAATTAGGGTTGGAGTGAAAACCTACAGGACGGTAGATCTCCAGGAACAGGGTTGGGCACCACTGCTCTAGCGCTTCCAAATCCTGGTCCTTCAAATCCACTGGGTATGTCCATTAAAACAGAGTTGTTCACTATAATTAGATTTGATAACGCTGTGAATTTCTCATTAATTTGACATCGCTTGATTTGACATCTCTTGACAAATAAAACTTCCCCTTGTTGAAGGATACTTAAACTAAGGCCAGCTGTCTCCATTACCCTTTCGCAGTTACGTACAATAACAAGCAATCAGTCAAATGCATGAAATATTCACCAACACTTAGTATGTTCAGGATTTGTGTGCTTTACTAGCTCGAGATAAACAGAACAGAAATAAATAGTTTAAAATTATGTACATATGATTTGACAGCTCCGTTAAATTAAATTGTGGGTCCCTAGGAGGAATGGAATTTGCTAATTAGGGCCAACGAAAGGAACCCCAACGAGTAAACTGATTAAATAATTACCAAGTGCAGCAACATTTAAATCACTTGAAGATGATCTTGGCCCAGAATAGTAAAGGCCACACAACTGTAATGTATACAAACAGCTCAGTACAAGGCAACAAAGTCTGTTTTAACTAGCTAGCTATAGCGTCAATGTTATAACAACATTTGTAAACACAATGACATAATCTATAAATAATTACAAATCCTCATGCTAGCGGCTTCATAAAAGGTAGTAGCTAACAAACAACCTTTAAACAAATGTAACTTCAGTTTCTACCCAGCAAACTTAAATCGACGTATATCTGGTACAGTAGCCTGTCATCTACAACATAGTATGTCGTGCACAGCATGTTTGCAACAGTCTAATAGACACGTGCGTATTACCCTCAAGCTAACGTACACGCTACTGATTTTTGGGGTGAATAAATGCTTCCTGTAATAACAGCAGAACTCACAGCTGGCTCATCGTGCCATGTGTTAAGCCAGTATATATACTATTTAGTTATAACTAGGCACATAACTTATCAAAGTAACTAGCTTGCACTCTCCAGACCCCAACGACGTAGTTAATAACAGTAACGATAGCCACTTCGAGGGCCTTGTACGCTAGTATGTAGCTACAGTACTGAATCGGGAAGAACACTGAAATGTCACTCCGTCACGTACCCATTCTATTTAACCACGAGAACACACCGTGAACATAGAACGGACATTTCGTTTGGTATAAATATGGATATCATACATAATATCAATTGCCTTACCGATTGCTCGTTGATGCCATGCTGGATCCAAAATGTGACTACAACTTCCGGCCCACACCACATCCGGGGCCGACCAACTTCTACTGATCAGCTTAGTCTTCTGTTTGCCGAAAACTTTCCTTGTGGCAAGAGTCACTGGAAGGGCTAAACAAAAGGCTTGCACACGCAGTATGCAAGTTATATGAACGCTTCTGCCACTACGACTAATTGCTATTTCATACTTTACTATAGCTTTCAGATATCGGACATATCAGAAGTAACACCGATCTCTTCAATCTTGAATTAAGATATATAGTATGAAGCAGATATTTCAAGCAGTCACTATATAATACCATTCGTACATATTGAGTTGCACAAGATAAGAACACTTGCCAAACATGTTCCCACAACTTAACATATAGCTACTAAATTAAACATGGTGCTTCTTAACAAAATATGTTTGGGTATTTTGTGGTAAAATAAATTATAACATATACATAGGATTTGAAATAACTATTCAATATAACACGAAAACCCCCTCTGTAAATAACCTGCTATTGAGTCATTTATCACCTTGAAACAGACAAATGAATCCCTTTAATACGTTTTTCTTTGTTAATTATTCATGAGCTAATTTGTATATGTTCCTAAAGAAAGTCATAATACAAAAATGGTTTGCGTTTGTGTCCACATTAAAAGTATAAAATGAAATTTTGATTGGAGGAAAGGAATTGTTCGCATATTGACTTGTGGTACCCATCCTCCCCTGGACTGAAATTATTTGAGGGGAGGTTGATAGAACCAAAATATTTACCAGCTGTTCTTTCAAACGAACTCTGCGAGCTGTGTTTTGATGCGGACATGTGATCCCGAACTCCTCAAATCGCAAAGCTATTAGGTCTCTTGGTTTGAACAAAGAGCCAAATCCCGGATTTTATGGTACAGCCAACAGTTTTTCCAATGCTGCAAAATAATCTGGAAAGGTTTGCAAGTTACCCGTAAGAACGTCGCTCACATTGCTCCTGCATAACAGAACGGGTAAGTTGTGATGTCGACTTAATTCCAACTAGATACAGTAGTTAGCTATCTTGCTAACATTAACTTACATGCAGTACAATGTGTCCGACTTTTGACAGGTAGGTTAACGTTAGCTAAATTAAAAATCTAGATTTTCGTTTTATATGACCGTCGTTGGGTAACGTTAAACGTTTGCTGAATTACGTTCGTTGGCTTCAGTATGCTATGTTTTTCATAAGAGAGTGCCTTTGAATGTCAAAACAAAGCTTTGCTGCAATATTCAGCAGTTACATTACGCTAATGTCATGACAATAAACGGTATTCAACAGTATCAAGCTGTCAAGCATCATTATCCAGTCGTTGGCTAGTCGGGTATATCTTATTTCGCTAGTAAGGAAGCTATTGTAGATAGACACATTTGCCTGTGTATGGGCGAGTTTTAATTCCTCTCGTACGGTTTTGTTTGCATAATGCCATTATGTCCAGCCAGCTAGCGATCTGTGTTGTTTCGTAGCTAGAGAAACCAATGTCAACAATATGATTCGCTGCCACATGTTGGATCCATGCTAATGGTTTCAACTGTCGACTATAGATAATATATATTACTTGTTGAAACCAGTTTTCTGTGCATGTTATAGTCTAATATGTAGCTAACGATGGCTAATGCAGTTTTTAATTCAAGCTTCCTCGAAAATTCAGTGCAGTGTGTCATCATTGGCGTATTAAGGTAGTATGGACTATAATATGGGACGAAGCAGAATGGTATCCATTGTGCAGTGTCGAAACAATTCTAGATATTTAAGTACACATCATTGTTCGAAAGACTGATGAAATCTAGGCCAGAATTAAGTCAAATGCTCTTGCTTCAATCGCTAAAATGTAACGTTTAATCTGAATTATCATTGTGTATTGGAAGGTTAGCTGCATTCATGTTCTGTATATACCGAAACGACCTTAAATGAATGTCAGCACTCGTGCGGTTTGCATTTACGTCAACACTAGACTGATGGCTTGCTTCATATTTTTATGTCTTGCACGGTTATATAGATGGGTGAAGATGCCAGAGGCGAACATAATTTAGTAGAATCCGACAGTATCTACCCTCTGCGAAGGATATAAAGAGAAAGTAACATAAACAGTATAAAGCTATATTGCTTATATTGGCAAACAGTCTTGTTTCGTATATTTGCACACTAAACTAAAGCATATTCTACCAGAGAGTACCAGGGGATTTCAACCGAAGATACCCGTTGAAGCAATGTCTGGATTGTTTTGACATATGTATGTAAGTAAATCACAAAACTCATTTATATCTGAACTAATCGCAAGATTTCGTAGATTTCCACACAATGTGTTACAGGATGTTCTGAATAAGGACCTGGGAATGGATCTTTAAAGATTTAAGTAGCCTAGCACTAGCTAATGCAGTCAGTGGATGAAAAACTGATCATTGCAGCACAAGGCTTTGGTCATGCTTACTGAATATGGTTGTTACCTTTTGTGTACAAGCCAATTTGTAATTTTGTGAGTTCAAATATACCCTGGAACAAAATGTGACTGTGTTGTGTACACCCCGCCTAATGCCGTTGCAACTCCAACTGAGGATATAGGCTAGATATGGGTAGCTTTGGTACCATCTTGCTCTGGCAGGGTATTCCTTAACTTGTATGTATTGGCATTTGAATGTGATGGATATCCACCATGGATAAAGCCTGATTTTGCTATTGAATTGCAGCACTTAGGAAAACTGACACTGTTCGGCATCAGTAGCCGACAAGAGGCTGACGTAAGGTAACTGGGCATTGTCCCTGCTGAAACAATGTTCCTTCCTTACAGACACAAATTTGAGGAGGAAACAAAAAACCCTTTCATGTCAGAGTGGGCCCCTTGGTTAATCATACTTGTTATACATGATTTAACAATTGCTTCTTCATTGTGTTCTTGCTTGGTAACCCATTGTTTTTTTCATACACATTTAATTCTGTATCCTGCTTGGCAAGTAAAGGAAAAGCAAAACGTCTGAGGTTGATTTTAAGGTATAATTTTTAAATGGAATCAAAATTGTCCATTTGCCTGTTATATGACTATATTTGAGATTGTGCAACATTAGCAAGTACCCTGCCTTTTAATTGTGTATCTGAAGAGACAGATCCATGTCTCATAAAACACAACTGAACGCTTCAAACTTTTTTACTATGTGTAGATTTAGGAACAGAAAGCATTATACCATGAAAGTGTGTGCTATGTCTTGAATTACACAGCTGAATTGGCTATGTTCCCTATATCACCATTATGATTAATTCTATAATTTAGTCTGTAAATATACACGCATACAAACGCTAATGAATTGCTATTTTTGTAACAGTGGGTTTGTGCTGTTTTGAGATGCACATTAAATGGACAGTGGTCATCTTGTGTGCCATTTCCATCCATGGCAGCTATGGGGGAAACAGCCACCCACTTAGCCTCTGCCCACAGACAGAAGAGGGTCTGGAGTGTACTTTTTTAATACTCTTTCTGCAACTGATGTTTTCAATTCTTCAACTGATAGTCTTTGTGTACATTTACGCAAAATATAGCTAGCTCTT
This sequence comes from Conger conger, assembly GCF_963514075.1. Taxonomy (NCBI): domain Eukaryota; kingdom Metazoa; phylum Chordata; class Actinopteri; order Anguilliformes; family Congridae; genus Conger; species Conger conger. The sequence continues at coordinate 24,140,743 of NC_083773.1, read as the reverse complement.
ATTCCCCAGTTCAGTAAAATGAGTCCTTGGCAAAACAGGAAGAGATGGAGAAAATATAGAGCAAGGTATTCACTCATTATTCACTAATGGGACAGGAGTGTATGTCACTGGGATATGCCAAATTTCTCACTGTAGTATTGTGTGGCAATCTAAGTTTAGGTCTAAATACAAGGGCCTGAATACTGGGTAGACAAAATCTCTGGTAGATTTCTCTTCGTCAGTCTCTCTTGCACTTGTTTTTGAAGTGGAGCTACATTCCCAGGACACTTGGCTGGTGAATCACCTCTAAAATGGAAGTGGTGTCTCTCTCGCTGTCTCTCATTCTCCCTCTCTGATGGCCCATAGGCGTAGCTCAGCCGTTCCAGTCAACTTTCATGCCAATGGGAACGTGTCAGTTTGTAGTGCCTCGTCACCGTCATTTTCATTATGATGATTCTCTTTGGAAGCTGAGTTCTAGGAAACACTGTAAGCCGATTCACTGACATACACTTCAGTCTTTGGACAGTGACACAATTTGTTGTTGTTTTGGCTTTGTACTCCAGCGCAATGGGTTGAAACAAAAAAAACAAAAAAATCCACATGAGGTTAAAGTGGATTATTTGTGAGTATTTACATTGATTTCGGATTGCTGCCCTTTTCTTGGACAGCTGTGTGTTGTTGCATCATTAGCTCGTTCATGCACAAGAAGGCTATCACATGGATTTAGAGATGATTCTAGGTGTCATTTTAATTTGGAGTCTGTTTTTTTTGTCTCTCAACATGAGGAGATCAATGCCAGTCCTAGCCATAATGAGGCTGAAAATTGGAAAGAATCATAGGCAAAACACAGGGTGTATCAAAATGAACTGTTTGATACACGAAGAAGCAAGAACACAGCAATAGCAAACAACCTGGTATTACCCCAAACATACTGCTAAAGCAGCGAAGGAGTTTTTCAGGGCCAAAAAGTAGAATGTTATTGACTGGCTAACTCAATCACCCAAACTAAATCCAGTTGAACATACGTTCCTCTTCCTGAAGACTAAACAAAGCAAAAAAAACCCAAAACAAACAAGAACTGAAGATGGCTGCAGTACAGGCCTGGAACATACTCACTGGGGACTAGGGAAGGTAGTGATGTCTATAGGTCACAGCCTTCAGGCAGTCATTGAATGCGAAGGATTTGCTACCATGTACTAAATATGATTACTTTAAAATTGATTCATTTCTCCAGGTATTTAGTCTCCTAAAATGGGGGAACGACTATAGTTTTAAATGTTAAAAACAATATTTTATGATATGCAGTATATTCTGGAGCAGGGCTTTTCTGAACCAGCGGACCCCCATCATAAGTCCAAGATGGTTGCATTCAAAATACATTTTTTTTTCCCCAAAATCTGTATACAGTCAATGCATATCAAGTCTGGCCAGAGACCACCTACAGCACCTTCATGGAGCCCCAGGGGTTGAAAACAACGGTTGTTGAGAATTCCTAGACCCTTGTATCATAAGGAGTGGATCCATTTGAGGGGCACAATGTACAATGAAAACTTGTTTTTGCCCCACACAGTGACCCTGCAGCAGTGTAACAGACACCATCATGTACGATGATTACTGGATTAAGACACCAGTTTGCTCAGTCTTAAAGCACATCTTCTCTGTTCTCATTTCCCTTGGACATGCGTAGTGGAACTGGGCTGTGCCTGACAGTGGGGGACTTTTAAAGAGGAGCTCTGTGAATAATTTACTGCGCAGCTTTCAGAAGCCGCTCTGCTGAGATTCAGTGCCAGGCAGGAGGGGGTATTTGGCCACAGAGTGGGCCTGGAACTAGTTTCCGAAATTTAACCATGTAAAGTGTGAGAGATATAGTTAGAATGTTCCTAACTGAACAATACTGATGAAACAATCACTGCTGGTAATGTAAAACAATGTTTAGAGTTTCCCCATGGACCTTTGGGGGAAAAAAAACATTAAGAAAAACCTACTCTACAAAGGGTTAAGTTATGTATTCAAGTAAAATGTATTCAAGAATTAACACATTGATATAATGATAGCGCAAGTACCTGTCTTATTAAAAGGAGGTGAAAGAAAATGCATTAAGCAAAGTTTGAAAAGTTGTAAATTGATGGGAAAATACACAGACCATAGATCAATGTCAAATGAGATCCTTAGGGCTGGAATATTTCTGTCCCCAATTTATCCAATGCCTGTGCATTAGGGTGCATTAGAGCACAATGCAAGTGGAGAAGAATTGCATCTTCGATTCTATTCTTGTCGAAATCTATAATGCAGACTCAAGAGCAACACATGTCTGTAAAAAGTGCTGTAACCAGACTGTGTAAGCTTTTGGTTCAAAGCAGTCGCACCCCACCTTTGACTACTGGTCATGAAACCTGGGGCTTCAGGTTACCTTAAGACTCCCATCTCATTACATTATTCATTACAATCACTTAATTACAATCACTTCGCAGACACCCTTACCCACTTACCCGTTCCCAACACTTCAAAAACAACTTATCAGTGCAGGTCTCATTGAGAGGGAGTAGGCGAGAGTTATGTGTGTTTTTGTAGGTCATGTGTCTCAGTCTAATATCGGTCCAACTTTAATGCATTTTCCCCATACCTACAGTATGGGTTAAATATTAAAGCAAGAGTAGCATTTTTTTTTTCAAGCAAATTCAAGGACTTTTATCCAATACATTTGCTATGTACAAAAAAGGCTGCAGTTCCTACAAGGTTCACTTGACTGCATCTAATGAGAATTTTCCAATGCTATTTCTAATGTTTTTGCTATTATCCAACATCACTCACATGCAATATACCACATTGGAAGGTTTTAAAAGTGCGTGGTCAAATAAACTATGCTACATATGCTTCAGGTCTCTCATCATACAACGAAAATATCATTTTACCAGATTATGAGGTTTGACGTTTACCCCTGCTCTGTGTGAACCACATAGGCCCATATTCTGGTGTCTGGTACCATGGAAAGAACACTGTAAAGCAGAGACATTCCTGATGTGAATGTGTAATCTGGTTATTATGTCAGGACAAATTCGTCGCTGAGGCTCGAGGTCTTGTGATCATATTGACAGCCGTACGGATCCAATTTCATTTAGATGGAGGAAAAGTGGAGAAACTGAACTGCTCGTCCTTCATTTTGTGCCTGGAATCATCATTGATCCCCATGGTTCTCATTGATTGGAGTCTCCTCAAGACTGTCAGCAACAGCCAATTCATGAATGCTTTTGCTCCTAGCAGGAGACAATGCTGTGTAGGCGTTGTCAGTCCAGGGCACGTCTGATGTTCTTTGATTAATCCTCATTCTGAAATCTCACAAAAAAGTCGCCCACAAAGACAGCCCTTAACCATGTATCCAGCCCCACGCTGTTATCTGCTGCAAATTGTCAGCTTGTCATCATGATTTTTAATTCAAAAAATGACAATGCTATCCCCCACACCAACTGTTTATGCAAATGACAACACAAGGGTACATAAAAGGGAAAGAACAGGTTGTTCAGTTCAGATCATTTAGGCCCACCATTGACCTGCAAACTATAGAGTATCCAGCACTAGAATACCCCACTGGTCTCTGCGTACATGGCCTGGCAAGCTGTTCCATGCATTGAAACCTCTTTAAATGAAAGGAATACATTTCTGAGCAGAATGTACATTAAGCCAATGTCTACCTATTGTTTAGGTACAAAGGCATTGTGTAACATTATGTATAGGCTTTTATTTGTGCTCAAAATGTTTTGCTCTAGAGCACAGGTGTCAAACTCCAGTCCTGGAGGGCCGTAGTGTCTGCTGGTTTTTGGGGTGTTCTGGGTTCATTCAAGTAATTAATTGGTTAAAGTATCCACACACCATGTTCTCAAGGCCTTAATTGGCTTTAATTGGCAGCTGATTGAAAGGAAACCACAAAAACCCGCAGACACTGCGGCACCCTGGGGATTCAGTTTGACACCCCTGCTCTAGAGTATATCCATGTGTTTCTCGCATGCAGAACTACAATATAATTCACTAGGTTTCTGCCCATTTGATTCAGTTTAAATCATCTTCGATTACTTTAACAGTTTGCTGAACTGGAACAGTAAAGTGGATCAAATGTTCCCATCAAGATCATTTACTATAAATAATGAAGAACACAGCATGCGTCTTACTGTGTTCAGTTTTTGAGTAGAGTGTATGGGGCTGATGCTCTCCGGGATACATGTGAAAATGAACACCTTGTTTCCACTAAACACACCGCTTTGTTTTTCTGACAGTGGACTGACAGGGTTGCAGGTAATGGAAACACAGACAATGCTTACACCACTGGGAGCCTCTTCTGCTTTTGTTGTGTTTTGGAAAGGTATTTTTCTTCTTCTTTCTAAAGGCCTGAGTTGATAACTGAGTTGATTTGTGGCTCACACATACATACATACACACACACACACACACACACACACACACACACACACACACACACACACACACCAGTCTTTTGGTCAAGTGGGCCATTACATGAAAGAAACATGTCAGTTCTTCTGGCAGCATGTGATGGACAGAACTGACCCAGGTCTATGTTTCTCAAGCCAATGGGCGGATGCAGAAGAAGCCACTGGAGCTGTAGCAGTTCAATGTCAGTACACTTAGAGGAACGGTATAGAAGAAGTCACCTCTACCACAGAAAGTCGTGGCTCTACCACAAAAGCAGCAGTTTCTGCATTGCACAGAATTACACAATCGGGAAGGCTTTTAGGGCATGTTCTTAGGTTGGTCCATGAGTACGGATCAAGTAGGGAACGACGATTTGATAGAAATTGAACTGAGCTTGGCCATTGCATTGTGGGAATTTTAAGATTTAGTAAAGCAGGGAATAAAGGAAAGCCTTTAGTTATTTTTAGTGTGAGGTTAAGCTTAGGCAAATCCATGGGCTAGGGGTTTCAAATGTGCAGAAGGAATTCTTCTAGCCCAGGCAAAGTGCATTCCGTTTGACAAAAATTAGGTCAAATTATTTGAATGGCTGGAGTTCAGAAAAAGAATGCATATTTTAAGCGTTAGCTTGTGATCTAAATTCAAAATACAGTCCATTTCTTTTATTGTGTTCAATAACCTGTCCATAGATGATTGTATGTGAATATGATGGAAAAGGGTGGTGGATCTGAGTTTCAAGAATCCTATCGCTTTGTTAAATCAGTGCAGTTTAAAATTGGATCTTTTTGCAGAGGAACCGCCAAACTTGTTATCTGAACTCAGGACCACAGAGTAAAAACAAAGCTGACGGAGCTGATTTGGAGTTCCTGGGGGGGGGGGGGGGGGTCAATCTGGAAACTGTATTGGGACTTTGATCATGAGAGATGCAGCTGCGAGGTGGTACCTGACCGCATATGAGATCATCACAAATGAAGCTTTGGATTTGTGTAAATCTGACTTGCTTGAATCAGTCATGACACATGAGGTAGCCATTTTGATATATGTGCCCAAACGCTGCTACTCCATTCCTGAAGCAGCACAACACAGAAGATAACTAGAAGCTGATTAGTTCCTGTGCTTTGATCAAAGGGGGATCTTAATTAGCACTTAATTAGCACAGACCATAGGTCTGTTGGGCAGCTTCAAAATATTGTTCTTCCATTGGATAGCAATGGTAGATTGAGCTTTCATGAATAACGAAATGAGTGAAGCCATCATGTGTAGTTAGTGATTTTAAACGGCCTCAAGTGTTTCCATGTGGTGAGCCGTATTGTCAGTCATTTACACAAGGCAGTGATTGACAGATAATGGTACAATAACTCCACCTACCATGTGGTCTATAGAGCTTGACATTTCCATCACTGATTTGAATATTTTTTTCAGATCATGATTTTTAAATAATGATACTGGTACTTTTCTTTACTGAGGTGAGACCGTTTGACTCATTTCAAGATTCGTAAATATTTCTCCTGTCAAGCAAATACAAGATAACAATTTTTTTTCTCCTTAAGTGGAAAATTTGAAGTGTCATTCAAGACTAAAACCCTTGCTAAGTCGAGCATGTTTTGTAGTACTTCAGTTTCACCGATACCGCCACGGTGCCGTCCTGAGAAACAGAGGCCTGTCCCCCCGCAGTCTCCCCAGGTGAGGTCAGCGAAGGAGCCGGCCCAGGCCCCCGACCGCGCCGCCATGATGGAGGGCGGCATGCAGCTGCTGAACCGCGACGGCCACAGCATATCCCACAACTCCAAGCGGCACTACCACGACTCCTTCGTCTCCATGAACCGCATGCGCCAGCGCAACCTGCTCTGTGACATCGTGCTGCACGTGGGCAGCAAGGAGATCAAGGCGCACAAGGTGGTGCTGGCGTCCTGCAGCCCCTACTTCCACGCCATGTTTACAAGTAGGTCCCCCCCCCGCGGAGGTCAGCTCCCACCCCTCACCACAGCACCAGCACAGAGTCTGAGTCTGCACCATCTGGCTTATGACTGACCGTAACTTTACAGACTAAGACTGTGCACACCGTGTGAACTAGACTTGTCTAGATGTTCTGTGTTGCTATGGATATAACTGATACTTTAAAGGAATTGTACCTTATCTGAACTGTTCGGTTGTTGTTCCAACGACCTTCGGTATGCATTTATTGTACATCGCTTTGGATAAAAGCTTCTGCCAAATAAGATGTGATGTAATGTAATTTCCAATTTAAGAGTTTTGCTGGCGCATTCAAGAACCAAGGTTGGGGTTAGTGTTGAAAAATGTGTTTTCTCTCTGTGGTTCTTCTTTAAAAGCAGATGCTCTCTCCTGAGTGTGAAAATTTGTCTTCAGTCTCTGAATGATCCCATTTTTCACTCATGCATAGCCAGAGGAGCTAGCTCACACACTCACACTCAATAAAATGGCCGAAATCTTCGAAGTAGCAATGGGAACTTTACTTTTTTTTTGCAAGCCCATAGAACTGTTCCAATATATGGCTGTCATACTGCAGCCATCTTGGAAGGAAAATTTGGGATGAAATGGGTAAAAGTCAGTAAAAACCTGTCTCTTCCGTTGGCGTGCAGATGAGATGTCGGAGAGCCGGCAGACCCACGTCACGCTGCACGACATCGACCCCCAGGCGCTGGAGCAGCTCGTGCAGTACGCCTACACAGCTGAGATCGTGGTGGGCGAGGGCAACGTGCAGGTGAGCCTCAGACCCTCCTTCAGCGGGGCATTTCTGCAGTGATGCCTCCCTCCCCCCACGCTGTGAACCCTTCCTCCTCACCGGGCTCCACTGTGAGCTGGGCTCTATCGCCTGGGGTGGGCCCAGAGCAGGACCACTGTCGCCTCGGTTAGCCACTTCATTTCCTTTGCAGAGGTCTCACTTTATATAACGTGGAGAATAAATTGTCAATATGTTTCAGTAAATGTGGGTGTGCAATTATGCTCATTTTGATGTGCCCAAACAAAATAACTTGGCAAATGAAGCATACTTTTTGTTGCTTCACAGGAAGAGCTAGGCCAAATAAAGCCAAGCTACAGTATATGTAGCCACTGTTACTGTTTCCTCTTCCACATTAGGACAGTTCTTCAGCCTTTCCTGTGACATGCCAAGGCCAGTGCTTTTGCTGGCCCTCTGTTGTGCATCTTTGTGTTTGTATGCTTAGCTCTTCTTGTTCAATGAAGGAAAAAATGTGGCTTAAGATGGTCTTACAAAAACATGTAGAGCTGTATGACAAAACAAAATGTGATTCATCTTGAACTCATCTTCAAATTTAAATTATTTTTAAAAAATGTAGTGTTCATTTAATCATCCACCATGCATAAGCATAATAAAAACTGACACTGGTTTGGAATTTTCTAGACTAAGCAGATTGAGGACTGCTTCTTTTCTTGGCCTGTACAGTAAGTACGGTATGTGAATTAGAGAGCCAATCAGTGTGCATATGGTGCACAGGCCTAATGGAAGAGTTGTGTCCGGTTTAATTATAAGTGATTAAAATTTGCATTGGCCTTTGGCCATTCCGGAGGCAGCATGACAGCTGAATATAGCAGCCTGCTGTTATTGAGTTACACGGCCTCTCCTCCATACGGTCTCTCACGGCAGCCACATACTGCTCTAAAACAGCTTCCTTTGGCTCTCGACAGGTCGTATAAAGACTCACTGCAGTTCCGATGGAGTGCCATTTAAGCAATTTTCATTCATGGCACGACAGGGCTTTCTGTGGCTGAGAATACTGTCAGATTATATTGTGTGAATTGTGTGGCAAATAAAGTAATGGTTGCTAGCTTGCCAAAATGATGAAATTTGTAGCTAAGCCTATGCCAATACAAATTAAATTTAAAAATGTGATCCTGTTGTTTGAATGCAGTTTTGTGTGTTGCGATACATATTCACTTTTCAAAGTTCAGAATTTCTTCATAATTCAGCATGAATGATGAAGATAAATCATAGAAAAAAAAAAGCTTTAGCTTCACATTTCTTGTAGCCGTGGTGAAAACTAGTAATAAAGAAAGCCTTATTGTTTTCTTTAGTAAGAAATATTTGCTGTTTCCATTCGTTGAAGCTGAAACGATTTGTCAACTCGATAAGGTTCATTTTAATAATTTCTTGCTGAAATTTTCACTGAAATTGTGAAAAGCTGTGGGACTACATGATTTTATGTAGGTGCTTTACAGAATAAGGTCTGGTGATGGACTGATCGGTGTAGTGATGGACGGTGTGTGTGCTGACGTCCCCGCAGACCTAACGGTGTGTGTGCTGACGTCCCCGCAGACCTAACGGTGTGTGTGCTGACGTCCCCGCAGACCCTCCTCCCGGCCGCCAGCCTCCTGCAGCTGAACGGGGTGCGGGACGCCTGCTGTAAGTTCCTCCTCAGCCAGCTCGACCCCTCCAACTGCCTAGGCATCCGCGGCTTCGCCGACACGCACTCCTGCAGCGACCTGCTCAAGTCCGCGCACAAGTACGTCCTGCAGCACTTCGTGGAGGTGTCCAAGACCGAGGAGTTCATGCTGCTGCCGCTCAAACAGGTGAGTGGGAGGGAAGCGCTGACCTCAGATCTGTTACAGATCTTTGTCCATAATGGCTGGGGCTGTGACTAGGATTGGAGAAAATATTCCTGGATCAGTTTTGAGAGGAGTAGGGTTTTCAGGGAGTGAGGAGTGTGGGGATGGAGTAGTCTTTTTTTCTGTGGAATCACAGACTGTCCATTATCAAAAGTTTCACCACAGATTTCAGAGAAGGCCTTTGCACTTTAGGTAATGAAAAAAATAAATAATAATAATAAAGAACCCTTGGTTTTGCAAGGTTATGATTTGAACAAATATGTATTTTAAGAATAATTTTCCTTAGCTGAACTTGCCACGTCCAACTTATACACATTCATTAACATTTCCAAAACACGGAAAAGCTCAGGTTGGGGGACTCCCCTTAACTGCCAATTTTATAGTGTTTTTTTCCAGGGTCGATTTCTCTGTACACCAAGAAACGGATAAGGGTTCAATTTTAAATAAGGTTTTTTGAGTAGTGAGAACATTCAGCTAAAGCAGCACTGTGGGTCAGGATGGCCATACTGGCCGATGAAGCTTGTGTTTTCCACACTAACAGGAAGGCAACTGCTCGCATGCTGATTGGCTGTTATCATGGAAAGGCTGTCTGAGCTGCAGTGTTCTATCTATAGCTCCTCTGCACCCTGACGCTGAATAATTGGCGGTGGTCAGCTGGCCAGATGAGCGGAACGACCCGCTCTGCAGGAGAAACAGAGACCCGAATGGACAGACCTGAGCCGTCTGCACAAAGGTCCCGTCAATAAAAACAGATAAACGCGCTGGACTGCAGGGCGAATCTGTTCTCTAACAGCCCGGCGTCACTTCCTCCTGCCTGTACCTCTGATAACAAAGGGCCGTGAATGGGGGCGAGGAACAGGGGTGTGTGATTGGTGGTGTGTTGGAAAGAGAAAGAGGGAGGGTTGCAGTTGAGAGGATGTGGAGATACAGATCACTGTATCAGATCACCGGCTCTTTGTTGCTGAAGTGAAGATGGCTGCCGTCTTCGGGGGCTCCCGTTACGCTCGGTGTAAACCTGGGCCTCTCCTTCAGTGTCCTCGGCAGTTTGTGGCCCCAGCTTTGGGGCCACAGCTCGTTGTTACGATGGTGACACCGCCTAAGCAGGAAGGAAGAGGACCCCAGGAGAAGGCTCAAGCCCTCTCCCCTGTGCTCAGGGCTCATCCCTGGGCGGGGTCACCAGCAGACATGCAGGCCTCTATCCCCCTGATCCGGGATCAGTGCCGGGGGCCTCTCCTCTCTTACCGCCATCTGACCCAGGACATCAGTCAGCACCACCCCGACCCCCCCTGGCTCTCCAGGGCCCCGCCAAGGAGCGGTCACGGTCAGAGGAGCCAGCGGCTGCGGTCCAGAATGGAAAATCTGAGCCCCGAGTCCCACAGCCTTCCCATGTCAGGAGGAGGGGTGGTGTAGCGGTGAGAGCTATGGAACTGTGTTGCTGAAGGAGTAATATGGAAAATTAATCAGCCAAATTATTACAGACTATTTACATCACAAGCCAGAATTAAGTTGAAAAATCCACCTGTTGTAAGGAGTGGAACTGAAGCCTACTGATTTGATTTAGTAGTTTGCAGTTAAATACATCTAATGAGCCCAAAGTGAATTTGAAGGAAAGCTGCCGTTTGCAAGTGTTTGATAAATAATACCAGGTAGTGTCACCATAGCTGTTCTTTTAGAAGCATGCGTTTCATTGAACATCTGCTTACAGCTCTGTCCCTGGAGCTGTTGAAGGTGTGTCAGAGAAGATGCAGTGAACATGCTGAGTTTGTTAAAATGGCGCCCTGCTGTTGTATCTGTCCATATTTAACATGATGTTGTGGTCTTTTTGCCCAGAAGGGACTTTTCATGCACATTGCGCAGTACTACACTAATATGCCTAAAGCCAGCTTTCTCTGCAATTTTAGTACACCAACAACTGCAAATACTGTACAATTTATACATTTATAGTTCTTGTGCGATCAGTTTTCTGGGTCAAATCTAATATGCATAACACAGGTATTGTTCAAAGCTGGAATCAAAAAGCTTATGTGGGACTTACTGACATGTGGCCCAGGCCACTCAGCCGTTGTGAATGTGTATTGAGCATCTCATGGTCTTACTTCACAAGTAGGTGCTGTCTTTGTCCCTCTGTGTGTGTGTGAGTGTATGTGAGTGTATGTGAGTGTATGTGAGTGTATGTGAGTGTATGTGAGTGTATGTGAGTGTATGTGAGTGTGTGTGAGTGTGTGAGTGTGTGAGTGTGTGTGTATGTGTGTGTGAGTGTGTGTGTGTGAGTGTGTGTGAGTGTGTGAGTGTGTGAGTGTGTGAGTGTGTGAGTGTGTGTGAGAGTGTGAGAGTGTGTGAGTGTGTGAGTGTGTGTGTGAGTGTGTGAGTGTGTGAGTGTGTGAGTGTGTGTGTGTGTGTGTGTGTGTGTGTGTGAGTGTGTGTGAGTGTGTGTGAGTGTGTGTGAGTGTGTGTGAGTGTGTGAGTGTGAGTGTGTGTGTGAGTGAGTGTGTGTGTGTGTGTGTGTGTGTGTGTGTGTGTGTGTGGTTAGGGGTGGCAGAGCAGAGGGTATGTATTCAGTGGATACAGCCCGTACAGAGCAGGGTCCAGGATTACAGATGATGCGCAGTGTGTGGAATTTCACTCAGAGCGCTCAGTTCAGCAGCTGTCAGGCCAGGCCCTCCCCGTATGGGAGCTAAGCCAGTGTCAGCCCCCCCCCCCCCCCCCCCTCTGCAGCACGACCCACATACATGCGTCACGTCCGTGGGGTCCCTCCTCTATAATGAGTACAGGACCAGCTGTGGGCTGTAATGGGGAGGGTTGACTTGATTCTTAACCAGGTTCAAATCCCAAACAGAATGTTGTTTTTGTACACTTAAGAAAAGTGTGCGTAATTCCTTCAGTAAATTTCCAGCTACATATAAAATGGATAACATGTCAAAAATAGGCTGTATAAATCAACCACGGTGAGTGCATCGGCTCACAGCTTTGATTAACGTGCAGCAGTCGCGGCTGTGCCCCGGCCCTTGGCATTGGTGCCCTGCGCTGTGTGGAGTCACTGTGGGGCTCTCTGCAGGTGCTGGATCTGATCTCCAGTGATAACCTGAACGTGCCGTCGGAGGAGGAGGTGTACAGGGCCGTGCTCAGCTGGGTGAAGCACGACGTCGACGGGCGGCGGCAGCACGTGCCGCGGGTGAGCCGGCCCCGCGTATCCCTCCACACGCAAACGCAAAGAAGTAGGGCACATCCAAATTAACACTTTAACTATTAAGTCTCTGAAAGCAATATAAGTTCAGGAGAATACTATTCAGGATGTAGATGAACATTTTGGTCCTTTAAATATGGCTTGATATCATATTCCATCAATGTCTGTAGGAAGTTTAAATACCAGTGATGTCATGACTGTTTACATGTGGTTTGTTTACTTTTCATGGTACATTTACATTAAAAAAAAAAAACTGACCTCACACTGTTTACAGAATAGTTTATAAAAAGCTTATTGTCGCCCCCTACTGAATCGAAGTGTGAAATACACAGGTGTGGGACAATTTTTGACACTCCCATAGTATGGTATGTTTTGCATACTCCCCCTCACACACTAAACAGTACACTGTATGCCTAGTACGTATTTTGAGGGCGCAGTAGTTTGGATGCCGATTCGAACATAGCCCCACTCTCACTGAGCATTGTTTTCCATGCAGAAGATTTATCCACTAATGCACTAATCCTATAAAAGGTACTTTATTTAGAATAGTAAACACCACTCCTCCCTCTCTCCCTCCTCCTCCTCCTCTCCTCCTCTCTGCAGCTGATGAAGTGCGTGCGGCTGCCCTTGCTGACGCGGGACTTCCTGATGAGCAGCGTGGACACGGAGCTGCTGGTGCGGCACCACTCGGAGTGTAAGGACCTGCTGATCGAGGCGCTGAAGTACCACCTGATGCCGGAGCAGAGGGGCGTGCTGAGCAACAGCCGAACCCGCCCGCGTCGCTGTGAGGGGGCCAGTCCCGTGCTCTTCGCCGTCGGTCAGTCCGCCATACGCCCACTCCCCCTCCGCCCAGTCCCCCTCCACCCAGTCCGCCATACACTCAGTCCGCCATACGCCCAGTCCCCCTCCACCCAGTCCACCATACGCCCAATCCCCCTCCGCCCAGTCCCCCTCCGCCCAGTCCACCATACGCCCAGTCCCCCTCCACCCAGTCTGCCGTACACCCAGTCCTCCTCCGCCCAGTCCCCCTCCACCCAGTCCACCATACGCCCAATCCCCTCCGCCCAGTCCACCATACGCCCAGTCCCCCTCCACCCAGTCTGCCGTACACCCAGTCCTCCTCCGCCCAGTCCCCCTCCACCCAGTCCGCCATGCGCTCAGTCTGCCATACGCCCAGTCCCCCTCCACCCAGTCCGCCATACGCCCAATCCCCTCCGCCCAGTCCCCCTCCGCCCAGTCCCCCTCCGCCCAGTCCCCCTCCACCCAGTCCCACCATACGCCCAGTCCGCCATACGCCCAGTCCCCTCCACCCAGTCTGCCATATGCCCGCTCCCCAAAGCACTACCCAACTCAAATATACATCTGGATATATTAAAGGCCCACACACATAGTGTTTTTCAGCTTTTCATATCATCTTGGAGCTTTCAATTTCTGTGCCATACTGATTCAAGTAAAGAAATACTAACATTTTAAGGTCAAAGTAAATCACAAGTCGCTTTGGATTACAAATGTCTGCCAAAGTTTTAAAATTAAAACATTTTCTGAGCTCTTTGGAAAATGATTTCCCATGTGATATGACATGTGTTTTTGCATAATTATTGGATGATGTTGCTAAATGTTAACACAAAGCTGACCATTGGTTTCTGGGGCGCTCTGGTGGCTGGGTTAAAAACCTACATCACTGTGAACATTTTGTGGGCATTTTAGATACTCCAACCAGGAGCCTTTAAGGCATGGGCTCTCAAACTGTGCACCCAAAATGACTGAACGCCTTTTCCAGCCATTAACAAACATTGATACCTTCATCTTGGAGAGTGCAGCCCAGTGTGATTACAGTACTGCGGTTTCTGTTTTGTGTGTCAGGATAATGGATATAAATATGCCCTGAGTGCGGGGAGGGGTTAGCACTTCAGTCACTTATATAATGAGAAATGCTCATTGAATGTTAATGAAACAGTTGAAACACCCGCTGCTTTCGATTCCTCAGTCTGTCGATCCGCATCACCTCAGTTTAGACACAGTTGTCTTCAGACTTGTCAGGTCTAAAAAAAGCTAAATGGCGGGGATAATTCTTAGCCTGAATCTCACTTCCAGATGAAGCACTATTTCCAGCCAAGCACTGGCTACTCCATGATACATGTAGGAAATCAGGTTGGCGATGTTCTGTGGGAATGTGAGCTTACATTACATTATTGGCATTTGGCAGACGCTCTTATCCAGAACGACGTACAGTTGATGAGACTAAGCAGGAGACAATCCTCCCCTGGAGCAATGCAGGGTTAAGGGCCTTGCTCAAGGGCCCAACGGCTTTACGGATCTTATTGTGGCTACACCGGGATTAGAACCACCAACCATGCGTGTCCCAGTCCTTTACCTTAACCGCTACGCTACAGGCCGCCCTAAGCTGTTTCCGTGTTTCTCTCCACAGGCGGGGGGAGCCTGTTTGCCATCCACGGTGACTGTGAGGCGTACGACACGCGCACCGACCGCTGGCACATGGTGGCCTCCATGTCCACACGCCGGGCGCGCGTGGGCGTGGCCGCCATCGGGAATAAGCTGTACGCCGTCGGAGGGTAAGAGGACACCGAAAAACAACTGACTCTTAGCGATGTGTGGTGCGCATTCTGGCACAAAATGGCTGCCGTTGCATCACCCAGGTGGGTGCTGCACATTGGTGGTGGTTGAGGCGAGTTTCCCCTTCATCGCTGTGAAGTGCTTTGAGTATGAGAAAAGCGCGATATAAATGCAAGCAATTATGATAATTATGATTATGATTATCACTATTATGCATCTGTCAGATATCAAATGGTTGAACTTTAAAATGTGGCCCTCTTGGATGATGTCATTCCCTCAGATATGATGGCACCTCAGACTTGGCCACTGTGGAGTCGTATGACCCCATTACCAACTCCTGGCAGCCGGAGGTCTCCATGGGAACCCGGCGCAGCTGCCTGGGCGTGGCCATCCTGCACGGCCTGCTGTACGCAGCGGGGGGGTACGATGGCGCTTCCTGTTTGAACAGGTACAGCGTGACCTCCTCCACCCACATCTGGCCTGAGTTTAGTATAATGTGTCTGCCTCACTGATGTGTGTGTATGGCCCCTGTGTGCCGTGTAGCGCAGAGAGATTTGACCCCCTGACTGGAACCTGGACCTCCGTCGCTGCCATGAGCACCCGGAGGAGATATGTGCGCGTGGCCACACTGGGTGAGTCACAGAGCACTTTGTTCTCTCTCCAGTCCATTAAAGGTCATCAGTAACAGCGGGATTTCATACGCTCTAATAACACCTACACACCTCTTGAGTTTGTGCGCGTGTGTTTTCCAGATGGAAATCTGTATGCGGTGGGTGGATACGACAGCTCTTCGCACTTAGCAACGGTAGAGAAGTACGACCCTCAGGTAAAGCCGATGCACGCTTACACGCGAGTACACTGAGATAGTCATACCCATCATCTCTGAGATTTCAGTGTAGTGCATCATTGTGCCAGGTTGAAAAGATTTCCATTTTATTTTATCCATTTTATCATTTTCACATGAATTATTTAGATGGTTCAAAACTTCAACACGCCAACATCAAATGTACCAATGCATAAGAACCCTGTGTGTATAGTATAGTACTGTATGATTAGAAGAAGCCAGCTTAATCTCCGACACTAGACACTGGACCAGGCAGGTCTGTATCAGGCCTTTACCAGCATGTGTGCGCAAACAGCAGTTAGGTCACAATGACTGCAGTCATGTGACATGTGACATCACGGCTGTAATCTCATTGGCCGGCCGCAGAGCAACGCCTGGACGGCCATCGCTAACATGCTGAGCCGCAGGAGCAGCGCTGGCGTAGCCGTGCTGGAGGGCATGCTCTACGTCGCCGGGGGCAACGACGGCACCAGCTGCCTGAACTCAGTGGAGAGGTACAACCCCAAAACCAACACCTGGGAGAGCGTGGCGCCCATGAACATCCGCAGGTAAGGGGAGGTGTCGTAAGCGTGCAGGCTGTGTCTGAATCAGTCTCCTAACTGTGTCCTCAGAGTATGTGCTGTCTACTAAGCATACTGCATACTGTTCAGTGCATTGTTTTAGTACGCGATGGGGAGTATGTGAAAAATATCCTCAATGCTATTTTCTAACAGGACTGTGGAAGGGATCCGTTTCCTCCTTGCGGTCGTGCTCTCATGGTGCTACTGAAGTGAAATGTTAGTGAAGTCGCGCTTCATTTTAAAAGTATAGCTGCTTATTTAAGAAAACACAGTGGTATCACTGTGTAATGTACGCTCTGAAATGTACTAAAAACCCCTGGCACACTCCTGGAGAAGCACACATGGCAAGCCTTCAAATCCACCAAGAGGGGGCGCCAGAGGAGCGTAAGAGGGCTCAAAGGCCTCATGTGAATCCTTACGTCCGTGCACTTCTGCACTTAGATCCTCCAGACCGTCTGCGAATAACAAATGCACTCGAAGGACATTTAGATTACTGTTCTCAGAGAATCCTACTACTTTACAGACATCCTTTAAAGTGTATCTGATCAGATATAAAAAAGAAACATGAACATGACCCTTAGGAGAAGCACTCTTTTAGATGCTGAAAGCACACCCCTAAAGGACCAATTGATGTACAGTATACATCTACACAAAGTAATCTCAAGACTTATCCTGGGTACTGTAGTCTTTTGGAGCTCCCTGGGCATATTTTAAATCAACAGTGGCTTTCCAGTTGTTCATATTTCACTTGTCCACTGTAGAATCACTCTGGGGTTAAGTGAATCAGGAGTCACACAAACCTCTCCAGTCGTTTATGACAATGCATGGATAATGCAGTCCAGAGATTTGTCCATTATCCCTCATGTCTCCCTGTCTGTGAGGGTTATATGCAGTACCCTCTTATGGCCCTGCTATGAAGGGTACATATCATGTACAGTGCGTCAGTGGGAAGACGGGTAAAATGGCTTCCTCCAATTACATATTAAATGAAAAACCGATACAGTTCCATCATAGTTTTAACCTTTATTTTATAAGGTTAATCCAATTGCAATTAAAATCCTTTACAAGACAGACCTGGCCAGGAAGGGCAAGACATTGGCAAGCATTCAAAAAGAACAAGAACAAGGAAAAGCAAGATTGCAAAAGGCCATCAAATTACAGCTGAAAGCTGATGTCGTAAAGGTTCCTGTCTGTGTGACTGAACATGCAGCTTTTCACGATGCGTGTCCGTGTCCGTCTGTCCGTCCAGGAGCACACACGACCTGGTGGCGATGGACGGCTGGCTGTACGCGGTGGGCGGGAACGACGGCAGCTCCAGCCTGAACTCCATGGAGAAGTACAACCCGCGCAGCAACAAGTGGGCGGCGGCCTCCTGCATGTTCACCCGCCGCAGCAGCGTGGGCGTGGCCGTGCTGGAGCTGCTCAACTTCCCCCCGCCCTCCTCCCCCACCCTGTCCGTCTCCTCCACCAGCCTATGACAAAGAGCCCAGCCCTGCCCCGGGCCCGCCCCCGGACCCGCCCCCGCCCCTGCCCCCGCCCCTGCCCCTGCCCCCGCCCCCGCTCCTGCCCCCGGCCCCGCCACCTCCCCACCCCGCCCGCCCTGCCTGTCCAAGAGACGCAACTGCTCCGTCTGACCCCCGGGGAGGAGGAGGAGGAGAGGGGGGAGGTGTGGGATTCAGGGGCGGTGGGGAGGGAGAGAGGGAGGGGGCCGCCGTGTGCTGTGCTGTTCTGCAGCCTGAGTTCCATCAGAACTCTGTTACCATGGAGATGCTAGGTGTTCTGGGGGAAGGGTCAGGTGTCCCTCAGGGTGCAGGCGTTCCTGAAAAACAAACCCCTCCCCAATGACCACCCGGGCACCCCCCCCCCCCCCGACCTCGGAGTGCAAACACTTATTTTTTTGTATCATAATTTACATGTACTGTAGTATAACCTTTTTTCTGTTCTTGTTGTTTTTTAAATTATTACTATAATATTATAATGCAGAATTCTATTTATTCGATATAGGAATCTAGCTGTTGACTGACTCTGCCTTGCATGTTTACTGACATCAGTCCTCTTGGGCAGAATATTAGGCTGCAGTGCTGTTGTGTCACAGTAGGTGGCAGTAATGGGCAGTGGTGTTACTTTTACTCACTATAAAAAGGCTGACATGTCCGGGCTGTGATGCTGTGCAGAACAATGTTTGCAGAAGATGTCACTGTGGCAGTTCCTGGCAAGCATGGAACAATCAACAGTTTGCTTTTGAAATATAACTATAAAATATATTTATTTATGAAAGCTCAGAATTTCAAGAATGGTTTCAGATAAATAGTATTTTTGTGGAACTTAAGTGGTGGTCTGTGAACTACAGTTATTGGGCAGCGGTTGGCTGGCATGTTGGGATAGAGAATTTCCCTTTAAAATGCCCTGAACCTGTTTTTAATTTTTAAATTACTCAGTTATGATTGACAGCTTTACTTATAATCACCCATCAGCAGCACATTCTGTTTTACCTCAATTGGGTCTAGGGTTTCTGCATTACACTTACATAAAATCTGAATTATTATATGTGACGTGTAATTCTTTAGACAGAGGAAGTGCTCAAATGTCTCCACATCTTTGGGAAGACATAGCCCCCCAATATTATCATGTTGAATGTGGTGGTACTGTTAGTGTCCCCCCCACCACCCCCCAAACAATGAAAGAAGTTCCCGAAGAAAATGTCCAGTTGATGGAATCTATTCTCAAACATGGAACATGGTGCTTGTAGTTCAGAGACCACCACTGTGCTGGTTTACTGTTGTGCTGTGTGCATCAGGGAAGACTGAGGCACCCTCACATGAGAGAACAGAGGTAGCAGTTCTTCGCCCATTTATCACATATTATGGCTACTTATTTCTTTGGGATAGAGAAGTACCATGGTTGTGAAGAAACTAATATATTTTTATTTTATATTTATTTACAGATTAATTTTAAACTGAAAAATACCTGTTGATCTATTATTTTGCAAAGATCCATAATTTAGTAAAAGATAGTAATGAAATAAGTGGAGTATGTGCAGTGAGCATTGAGGTACGTGACTTGGTGGCATAGTGAAATGTAAACATAGAAATGTGACTGGAACAAAATTAGTTTAGCCTTAATATTGATAATTGTATTATTTTGGAAGATGTAATCTTTAAAATGGCTTTCTGGTTCTGTACTGTGTGAATGTTGGCACCTCACACCACACAGGAAATGCATCAAAGACCAAATTATATAGTATGGGGAAAAAGTATTTTTACTGATCTCCCCCATTGGTCCCTCCCCATGCATTTTTACTTTTATTTTATTTTTCTCCCTTACACTGGAGAGATCCACTCATCTTGATTCAATTTGATTGTAACATACAGTATCTAACATGTGGCTATCTATGATAGCAAGCAAACATATTCGCTCTCACTATATCGAAGACTCCCCGAGCCAGCAGTCTTAACAAAGGGGAACAAATCAGTGAGGTTATTTTATGTTACGGTTTGTTTAGTGAGCAGTGATTGATGTTCTGTTCACTGTAGAGAGCATTAGTAAATGCTTATTTTCAATGATAAACACATAGAATACAGTATGCTGGGTACCTTGGCCTACATGGTATTGGATAATAATAATCAAGTAATAAGTAATAATCAACATTTAACATTCCTGCATCACATCATTGGTTGGCTCATCCATGTACCTGCCATCTGTGTGCATATTTCATAAATATTTAACCTATAGACCATTTTCTCAGTGTTCACCGGCTGTTTATTTACGCCAACCTTTATATACCTTTATCAGGCAAACTCAGCAAATTATATGTGGGTCAGAAATGAATACTTAATCCAAATAATTTTTTACGTCAAAAACATAGATCTGACTGCTGAACCTCAGTTTACTCACAGATTTATCTTTCAGATATCCATGTACTGAAAAGTTCACAGCATTAGCATTTGCTAAATTAAAAATGCAACTATAATCACTTGAAAGTAAAATGGAGGGGAGTGTTGCTTGTACAGTTAGAGTCACACAGAAAACTGTTACATACTGTCACAAAATGGTGTCTGCACTCACCACATGCTTTCGATGTAGATGTAGCATATTACAACTTCGGTATGATCACAAACTTCTGAGAAGTTACATTTTCCTTTTTTTGAAGGATTCTGCTTATCAGACATAGCTTGTCATACAGTAAGTAGGGGGTTTGGAGCAACTTTGTGAATTAAACGCATCTATTTTCTGTTTTTAGTTTTGCTTCTGTGTTGATGTTGATGGTGATGATGGTATTGATGATGATGATTACTCCAATGTTAATCACTCTGTGTCATGTTCTTGTTCATGATGGGTTGGAAGAATGTTGTGCTGCCCACAAACTTAGCCTTTTATTTTTACAAATACCGTGAATAAATGTTAACGAAGTATAAATATCTGATGAGACATTTGCTTGATGTTGATGTAAATGGTTTTTTTTTTCAGTTCTAACTTATTCAATGTGATGTGCATTATTTATTCATCTGTAAATTATGTTTGCTGTATTTATGTGGAAACTAACTATATTTTGCACTATGGTCAAAAGAAAAGAGCAATACACTCCTGTACAAACACAAATAAAGAGGTTTTTCAAGGAGACTTATTCTTGTGTTTCACTGTTTGCCCTTAAATATATTATTATTATTATTATTAGTAGTAGTAGTAGTAGTAGTATTGTCATTGTTGCTGTTGTTATTGTTGTTATTAAAAATAATTTATTATTATTATTATTTTGTCTGAGGAGGGCCGATTGGTCACAGCAGTAATCTTATAATACCCCAATGTATATTTCATTTTCATGCGTCAGTTAAAAACCAAGAAAACATGAATATACAGTTCTCTCTTCCTCATGTCTGTAAATTCAGCGGGATGTCTTTCCTCAATGTTTTGGCAGGTGAGATTAGGGCTGGGTGGGCTGATCCCAGATCAGTTACCAGGGGCAGCGAGTACCCATAGCTTCTCTCTCAAGCTGACTGGGCTGATCCCAGATCAGTTACCAGGGGCTGAGAGTACCTTCTCTCTCAAGCTGGCTGAGCTGATCCCAGATCAGTTACCAGGGGCAGCAAGTACCCACAGCTTCTCTCTCAAGCTGGCTGGGCTGATCCCAGATCAGTTACGAGATCAGTTCTCTCAAGCCTGCCATCTGATCTCTGCAGCAGCTGCGTCCTCTGTGAAGGGTGCCGCTGCCTCAGGTTACCCGCAATGCCAGTTGCTCTGTGCATTGCGGAATCGTACCGTTTTTCTGTCATGTGACAGGGTCAGAGGCTTTGTGTTCACCCGACCACCCCCCCCCCCCCCCCCTCGGCTAGCTCCCGTCTGATCCGACCGAACAGCTGAGCACTCTCACTTTACCCCCGCTGACCTCAGAGGCACAGAACGCCCACCTGCGCTCGCTGAGTGAGCCGAACGCAGGCGCAGATCCTCCGGGAGCTGAGGGGCACCTGCTGAAGCACAGGCTATCAGGCTAATGAGGCTAATCACACTGTCTTTCGCCATCGCTTCAAGTGCCCCCGTCCTCCTGTCAGGGTGCAAGGCATGCTTCACGCTTTGAACTATGCAAAGAGCTCATTTATAATGCAAACCGAACACATCTATGTCACTTGTCAACATTCATTAAACCGTGTTCGGCGTGACTTAGGCCTAAGTTAGTGTCTGTGTGTGGGCACTCAGGGGCCCCACCATGGTTTAACGGCACAAATTTATGACACCCTGTTAATTCCAGTTCCGCGTGGGATGCATTTGACTCGACTGCAGAGGAGATACTCAGCGTGTGTTTTTGTGTGATCCGGCTCAGCGCTAGTTTCATACCGGTTTGGTGACAGAATCTTGAGAGCCCATGCATTTCTTTATTAACCGTGGTCTTGTTTTCTGAAACATTCCCAGTGTCGCTGCCGTTGCCCCAATCGTAAATAAATAGCCACTGGAGAGGATAGCTTCTCCAGATTGGAGAGACATTGTTGGGCCATAACGCATATCTGAGTGGAGGGCAGTGGGGTCAGGACTCCCCCAGTCTGTGTGTGTGTCATGAGGTGAAGAGGCAGAGAGACCCTGTGCAGACATGCAGACTCTCCAGAGTTTACTGCCTGCTCATGCTGACACAGTGGCCCCGGGGCGCCATGATCTGCTCAGTGCAGGCGGTCCATGGGTGACTCACTCACTGCCTCAGTTTGGGGTGCCGTACTGAAAAGATGCATTATTCTCCTACATAAAGCTGTAATGGCAGTGTTCTTTATTTGTGCTCAAGCCTGCTATCACGCATTGTACAGAATGTGTATATCCAGAGTTAATGTCCTGCACTTTTCCTCCAACAGTAATAAATATATATAGCTCCAAAATTTTATTTTGCAACTTTAAAAGGGCTATATTGGAATGAATTATATAGATTGATTCTGTGCAATGTTATGAATATGCATAATAGCCCCGGTTTTTCCCATAAAGTCTGTGTGTGTGTGTGTGTGTGTGTGTGTGTGTGTGTTATGTGATAATTCTTCAAGGAGTTTCAGCTAATAAGCGCTCGGTAAAAGAACAACAATAAGAACATTAAACAGTGTTCAGCTGCTCCACATCAAACAGACCCATCCAAATGGGGTGTCTGTGCTGTGTGATCGTGTGAGAAATGCGGCACCGCTGCCTCTTCCCCAGTCACATGAGGTGAGCACCCCCTCACGCAGGCCCTGCTAAAACAAGCGGAGGTGTGAGTTTGGCACCTACCGCACCCCCGCTGTGCGCCTGGGAAAACAGTCCTACAGGTGCACACAAACACACACAAACATAAAGGACAGGGAGGCAAATTATAAATCAAGAAAACTGTGAAAACTGTGAAAACTGTGAAATTGTGAAATATTTTGATTCTTGTTACAATGTGCGAATAAGCAAGACAATATATATGTACAAATGCACACAGCTAGGCAAAGGAGGATTAAAAGTATCTGGAGGGATTTATCTCTGAAAAAGGCCAAAATGAATGCCCAGTATATTCATAAATGAATTTAATTTGAAATGGTGAGGATGGAACATGTTGCAGCTTGTTAAGACAGCAGCATATGTCGTGGCAAAAAAAATTTTTTTCTAGTTTTATATGGGTTAATATCCTTTTGGATAATGACCAGATAAGCCTCAAGTGTTTTCTCCTGATAGAGGAAATGAATTGGATGGCAGAAAGTTTTACATGTTCTACCAAGTTTCAATGAACCATACAAAGTACTACAAGTCTCAATAAAATTGTTTATTTCACTTCCAATACTCCTTACGCGTGTCAGCTTTTAAGCACCACAAACAGAACTAGTGTATGTGGCAATACCATGACCCCATTATGAGCATGAAGGACGAAACTTAACCTATTTTTATATTCTAGCAAAAACAGAAGCTTACGCAATTATTGTTTTTGTGACAAGTAGACTGACTGTTTAGAGAAAAGTTATGCATGTGAGTATAATGCTTTTCCCCCCAAAAAGTGTGCCATCTACAAATGAAGTTTTCAACTCAGGTGATGTTATGTCTATACATTTATGAAGTATTAACACATTTTCATGAAATAAACATTTTCGTGAGTGAAGGCAAATCCCCAACAAATACCAGGATGTTTATTGCATACTATTTAGAACGGTTTTATTCATGGCCAACCTGTAACCCTGGGGGCGCGAACGTTTCCACCCCAGTTTCTGCCTGGCAACCGCTGTCGAAACTCAGAGCCAAGCGGATCAGAGGACAGCCAGGATGACCGCAGAATAAACTTTCCCAGGCCTGTTCAGAACAACCCTCTGTTCGTATTACTAAAAGACCGTCATTTCCTCCGGGGAATGCGCTGAGTTGTGAGAGCGCGCGGTGAGTCATCTTCTCGACCTGGTAGCGGAGGGAAACTGTATGCGAATCCACGTTTTCCTTTCCTTTCATCGTCAAGTGATGGTGGCGCAAACACGTGTGAAACTTGGCTATGAATCCGAACACGTTGTTTCCTTATGTCCCCCACAAACCTCCACGGGCTCATCCGAGATCCGCCTGAAAGCAGCGCAAACAGCTGTCCTGCGCGTGAGCAATTGTGGTCCTTTCCCCCACTAACGCACCAGCTAGCCACTTTGGCATTTCAGTTACGTGCTTAGTTTTACAGTTTTAAATGAAAACCAAACACTGCATTCCATATGCCTTAATAATTCATAGGGCATAGACATTTTGTAGCCTATCATTTTTCATGAAATAGTGTTTGTGTAACTGTCCTCGCCAACTGTCTCAAGTCGGCATTTGGTACTTCAAGTCCAACTAAAATATGCTTTATGTTTATTTACGTTGTCAGAACACAAAAGCACAATGGAAATTCCTTATAATTGGCATCTTGTTGCAAAAGTAGGTCAAAGTAATTAGAACCAAATGGAGGCAAAACCAAATGATTCATTATAATACAGACTCATTGTCTGGTTGACCAGAGAAAGATTGACTAACAGTTTTAAAAACAGCAGTAATGGGGTTTCTGGAAGCATTCCATGAATTCCATTTAATGCTCTCAAATAAAAAATGGCACTTTATTTGTTAAAAAGAACACAGTACTGTAATCCACAGGAAGTCCAATTAATGTTTTTAGTATGTTGTATATGTATTGAATGTAAATGTTAGTATATGGTATGGGCAGCTCTTTATGTCTTTATATGTTATACTGGGCCAGATATTAGAGGACACAATGTATTACAAATATTACATTCAACACCAGATACATGTCTTAGAGATCTCACTAATGATATGGTCAGTACCTACTGATCATAAAAGCTGGTAGCACATTCCATCTGTATTTTACACTCAGTTGAAATATTAAGAACACTTGGAATATCTGCTCTAAAGCCTGCTGTTTCGGTCAATATTTGCATTCCATTCTCAGTCCATGAACTTCACACCGGGGTTTGGGGAACTGTTGTGAGTGCAGATACTTCAAAGCCTGGCAAGGCTATGCTGCTGTGCACGCTGTGAAGGTTTTAACTGTTTCAGGGTCCTCCTGAGATCCACAACTAAACCTGGAATATAGCGGGAAATACAGACAATGCAAAACCGTCACTCAAACACATACAGAATGTTTTAAAATGTTATAAAATGCTAAGCCGGAATACAAGCCAACACCCTCTGCAAATAAAAACACCTCCCAGAATGATTAACATCTTTACAAGTGACACCAATGTGGCTGTGTTTATGCAGAGTTTCCTGTTAAAATCCTGTCTAAATATACTGAGCATGGAGACCTTTGTACAGAAACAAATATTATGATAAAATAAATATCCGGTTTACAGCCGAACAAAGGAGGTAGCTGATGTATGGCTGGCACCTGACTTCAGCTTTGATCTCTCATGGTTGACAGGACTACAGAAACTGCTACTACTAATATATCACATATACATATATATATACAATTTGTTGTACGGTGCTCTGGATAAGAGCGTCTGCCAAATGCCAATAATGTAATGTAATGTAACATACACACATCTTCAGAAGTGGACAGTAGATATTGTCTTTATTTGGCATGAATTCCTTCAGTTGTATATAATCATATATTTTCCATCCATACTAGAAAAGTGAACATAAGAATGACTAGTTTATGAACTTGAGATATTTAGGCTTTCATAGTTGCTTTATACTTGCTTTTAAAAAATATATAAAAAATGCAGGTTTTCATGTTGAGACATGTCTCTGTGAACCTGTGACAGTCCCACAGTTCCATCAGCATAGTTCCAAGGGTTTGAGGGCTGTGAACCTTATAAAACGGGCACCATTTGTCCCTCTGAAGGTGTGAAAAGTGTCACTTCAGCAGCTCCCTGTCTCCCTCCTGGAGCTAATTTAGTGCAGAAATCTCACACAAAGTATGAAGACTTCGCTGCTCCACCTAGACCCCATAGAGGGCACACAAACACACAGAAGCAGATAAGCACAGATTTACAGTCTCGAGAGAGAGACATAGACACACACACACACAAACACATATGCAGACACACAGCCACATTCCCCACCTCC
This sequence comes from Conger conger, assembly GCF_963514075.1. Lineage (NCBI taxonomy): Eukaryota > Metazoa > Chordata > Actinopteri > Anguilliformes > Congridae > Conger > Conger conger. Next base: position 24,114,591 of record NC_083773.1, on the reverse strand, counting down.
AGCCTGAGGTCCACCCCCCCCGGTTCGACACACCCACACACGAGCGCAGTATAGCTCCAGCTCTCCGCTCTGTCTCCCTCACTGTCTTTCTCACCTTGTCAGAGAGCACATCGCTGCCTGGATTACAGCAGAGGGTTACAGACACAGACACCGCTGATAGAAAGAGAGCACAGACAAACGCTCTCTCTCTCACACACACAGACACACTCACACACACCGGGTCAACATGGGGAGCAGCGTGTCCTGTGTTCCTCACCAAAACTTTAGGTTCTCCAGCAAGAGCTTCATCCGCCGGAACAGGTGAGGACAGCAGTCTTTCTGCCTTACACTACATTAGGGGCTATTTTGTATGGGTTCAGGAGAAGTTCTGCTGCTCAGTTCTGGTCCGGTCCCACCCCGTGTGCCTGATTCTGCTGTTATCTCGGAGCATACTTTCATTATTCATTGGACAGAAATGTGTGAGGTTAAGGGCGTTAACTGTGGACTAAACCGTTTTGTGCATGGTGAATAATGAGATAGGTTCATGTTTGCATTACCTCTGCATTGCCTGCTCTATTGGCCTCCTGGTTTGCATGCTGTACCTGTTGTAGGTATTTATACAGCAGTGTTCATCTCAAATACATAATGCCCTGCATGCTCTGCTTTTTTAAAGTGTCCCTTGATAAATTGTGGCATTGCTGATAATACAACTTCTTTCTTAGCCTGAAAGTTTTTCTTTGGGTTTATCTACCCAGTATTATAAAGAGGGTCACAGCAGAAAACTGTTGACAATATCTAATTGCATACTTTCAATAAAACATCAGGCATCAGTAAGAACACATTTTATTGGGAGAAGCAAAGCCTTATTACAAGATGTGTACTGTATAACTGTATAATGATTATTGCGCTGGATTAAATTAGGACCACGTGCTTCTTCATCAGCCTCAGATGCAATTCGTGCTGTAATCTTTTTAAGTGGCAGTTGTGGTTTGAAGGATGAAATATGTTTAAGTTTCAGTAGTGGTTTTAAGGAATATAGAACAAACATTGAGCAGGGCTGACCTGCTGGTTTTCCACCACAACACGGTGGAATGCTGATCCACTCTAAAGTTTCTGCGGAGGGGCCTTCCATCGGTTTATTGGGACCCTGCCGGTGAATCGTTTAGTCCCTATGGGGTATCAGCTTTCCCTTACCAAGGCGTGCAAGCGCACTGCCACGGATCTTGTTCAAACTGAGAGCCAGTATTTTCAAATAAAAACAGGGTACAATAGTCCAAAGTGCCTGTTGCCCCCATTAACAAAGTGGCTAGCAACAACAATGACCGCAGTGTTCCCACTTTGATTATTCCACGATTTATAGATGAGAAAGTTCTGATCCACAAGCAAAGGCAGAGAAAAAATCTGATGATACATAGATGATAAATATTGGTCTGCTATTTCCTGGCCACTTGTTATTTTCTATTGTCCCTTTGTTAAGATTTTCGAAGATCCACCTTTGACCATTTTATGGCATTGACGTTTATTGCAATTTATTTTCATTCAGACTATGAGTAAACCCTTTGTCTCTATCTTAATCACTTGCAAATGAGAAACTGACTCACAAGTGATTTAAACTGGACTATCGAGTTTAGTAAGATGGACTTCCTCCCTCATCAATACACAGGGGGTGAAAGGAAGTCATTTATTTAAACGATGACACTTGTGACAAAAAGTGGAGGTCAGCTGTGACAAAGGAAGGCATTGAAGCATTATTTTAACATTCGTATTCTGCAGCTACATAACAGTGACCCGTATTGTGTTGGGGAAACTACTGAACACTACACTCCAATGACAGTGCCTGAAAGGCAAATTACAATGGATGTTTGGTCAGTAGCTTGGGTCAGTTGATCCACAGTTAAACTGGAACAGCGGCAATACACATGACACTATGTAAATGTAAACTGCAGTAGCACAAATTAACCGTGACAAATTAAAAACAAACTGCAAAAATACCCCAAAAATCTCTGTCTAAAGGATATGGCACAAAACCCTCAGGCTGCCTGAACTACTCAAGTTAAATTCAGTTCCACAACATTTCCCCCGAAATCTGCCTTAAGCAGTTTAAAAAATCAGCATTTCCCAAAATACAAATGTACCATTTAAGTTTGTGGAAATGTTGCAGTGGTACCAGTTTCATCACAACTGTCTCACAGTGCCATAAGAACAGCAAAGAAAAAGCAGTCATCTCTACTGTATTCCATTAGAAACAGACCACTTTCCTAGAGCAAGCGCTTTGTACGGTGACGAATGATCAGGACATTTTGGAAGTGAAAGTGAAAATGAGACCTATTTTTAAAGCTAGTTTTCAGAAGAAATCTGACTTCTGTTAATTGTTCCCTTGGAAACAGCAGCCGCTTGTTCCGTAAGAAGAACCCGCAGGAGGGCCAGGTGAAGTCCAACAGCATCATAAACATCCTGTGCACTGTTACCCCCAGGAAGGTGAGGCCTCTAAGCCAGATACTTACTCTTTTTTCCTCAAAATGTTGTTTACAGCTTCTTCCCCCAGTCTCGAATGCCCAGTTGTGTTCATTAGCGCTCACTGCTGCAACCTCGGCTGTCAGTTTAGAAGAGTACAGACAAGCACGTGCTCTCCTGCAAAGCGTGTGATGTCGGCAGCCTCTGATCACACCACAGTTGGAAGTCAGGCTTGCTCAAATATTCAGAGGAAGCCACTTCACATGCAGCTTAACAGAGGTCCTTGTGGGAACCTGATCGACTTTGCCCTGTCAGGCTTCCTGGTCACAGTCAGCATGGGCACAGTCAGCATGGGCATCAAATGGCAGATTCCAGACCACGGGGCCCATGAATGTGTTAGAGCAGTGCTTTAACAGATTCAGCCTCCCAGCAACCTATGAGCCTTATATTTCAGTTGAGTTGGAATTGAATATTTCAGTGGATTTAAATTTAGTGCCACATATCCTCCCAATCCTGAATTAAAAACCCACTTCATTTTATGGGCGACATGGCTCAGGCAGTAAGAGCAGTTGTCTGGCAGTCAGAGGGTTGCCGGTTCGATCTCCCGCCCGGGCTGTGTCGAAGTGTCCCTGAGCAAGACACCTAACCCCCAAATGCTCCTGACGAACTGGTCGGCGCCTTGCATGGCAGCCAATCGCCGTCGGTGTGTGAGTGTATGTATGAATGGGTGAATGAGAAGCATCAATTGTACAGCGCTTTGGATAAAGGTGCTATATAAATGCCAACCATTTACCATTTTAGTGTTAATAATTATGCACTCAAATAAAATATATCTGCAGACACTCTCACACATATTCCAAGCATGAAAAGGAGCAGGATTAATGAATATCATTTTACACAGGATGGCACACCCTCATTAATATTGATGAGAAAGACTGTTAATTAACTTTTGTTAAAAAAGTGTTAAAATCCTGACATTTTAAAATCCTAAAATGAAAATAGCGAGCTTCAGGTTGAATGTCAAAATGAACATTTGTCTCAGATCTCTTCAGTGCACGTCACACAATAATTCACTCCTCAGGTTTCCTTTAGAACATACTGTACATTCTGCAAACAGTTGTGATGGACTCTGCATTCCTGTACTGTGTCTAATGCCATACAGTGCTGCTGGAGGCCTTGGGTCTGACTGACTGTGAGCAGATTATTAGGAACCTTCATAAACCACATTTGAAGTATTATCAACCATACATATGTCTTCTCAAGTATTTTCAATGCCAACAACAAGGGACTTTACTCAATTGGACATGATGGTATGGGTAGGTGTGTGACCGCCATTTTCTCCTTATGAATCATTTCACTGTTTATCTGGAGTTCAAGTGGACCACATTCTTTGACCTACAAACCTACTATGTATATTTCCATGACATAGTCCTTCCATCAACGCTTACACAGTAAAATATGTATGCATATGAACCGTGTTAGAGTTGAATTAACACCGGACAATTTACCGTGTAGTTTTGTCATAAGGGATGCACCCTTGACCAGTTATGTCTCCTTCATACAGGAGATGTCACAGAAGGATCTGAAGACGATAGAGAACATAAAATGGAACCCGCCATTTGCGTACGACCCCTCGGCGGGCTGGAAGAAGAGCAGCGTTAATGTGAAGAACTACGGCCGCATGATCCACAGCTCCAAAGTACGCTTCCGGTTCCTCCACTGCCAGGTGAGCCTCGCCCTCCTGCGTAACCACGGCAACGCTCGGCTTAATGCTGCCCGTCCCCTATCTGTCGCCTCTGTGACCCCACTGTGCTCCGCGGTTTTAAATAAAATGTGCTTATTACAGTGTGTCAAGGTGTGAGTTTACATCAATTATAGGTGCTAGAATGTGCTATCAACCAGAAAGGGAGGAACAACTGAAGAATGGAAATGAAAAGTTGTGAAATGGGGGGGTGGGCGGGTTTGTGGGGATGGTGGGGGGTTAGCACAGATGAAACGCTGCCGTTTTATCTCACTGAAACTGTCAAATATTGAAAGACGGAGCACAGGAGATCAGAGACCTTGTCTGAACATGCAGGGCAATCGGGGTTGTGAAACTTCCCTGTTCTCGGTAATGTGCATACTGGGAAGAAACGAAAAAGATGAGGGAGGGAAAGGCAGACTATTTCTTCAGTTTTATCTAGTCTTTACAGTTTTCAGTTTCTATTATTATTACACAAATGTTTAGTCATTTTAATTCTTCTTTCTTTCAATTGAGTTGGTTTGGTACTAATCTATTGGCCAGTGTTGATGATGTTTGATAAAATGGTGGCTTGTGTCTTCGTATACTGCAAAATATCCAGTGTGAATTCAACTCTAGCGGAGTACATATGAGTTCAATAGGGTGCATATACTGTATACTCTGCAAGAGTTGAATTAACACAGAACATGTTACCCAACCAGGCTAGATTCATATCTACTGTTTGAAACATTTCAGCTGTACACACTGTTAAAGTGGCTTCAAGAGCAGTAGTGAGATAAATGAGCCCTATAGGTAATTATTGACGTCAAATTGTGTAACCAATCTGCCCTTATACTCTGTCTCTCTGGTAACGCAATGGCCAATCTCTTTCTCCATCATCTCACTTCCCTCAGGACATACACGACTGCTTCTTGGACCTCTTCCAGACACACCTTCATTTTGTCTCCAACAACCCAGCGGGGTTGACCTACCAGGTGAGGGCTTGTTCACTCAAGGCCACACTTCCTCCTGTGTCTTAACATCTCACTCCTGGCACAGAGAGAGTCAGGTCTCTCTCCCACGTAGATGCATTACTGCCAGATCGGACCATGATCGGCAAGAGCAAACTAATGAACAGTTGCTGCTTAATGCCTGCTGGTTGACATCTGTTTTCCTAACTGTGGACAATTTCCTCCAAGATAAGAAATGGCTACAAGATTCATATTTATCAGTTATCATGCCCACGGCACAGGGATAGGGAGGTCATATACAGCACTAATGGCAGCTATAGATGAATTATGAATAGATGAGGAAAAAAGAAAGCTAATAGCTAATAGGAGGTTAGCCTAATGGGTTTACACATACAGATGCCCCATGTAAGGTTTTGTCCATAAATTTCTTGGTAAAACAGACCATAACAATATTTGGGGTGGTCCTCTGTGTATCAATAAATAAATGGGTTACTTTGAAATAATATATTACCGGACAAAATGAAGTGGGTAAAATTAAAAAATCAGTATAAGGTAAGAAAGTAAGAAATGCTTTTTTCTTCTTTTTAAATTTCTTTCACCAATTTAACCAGAGCAATGCCATAATTTGCCTCCACTTTTTTGCCTTAAAACAGACTGTAGAAAGTTAATTCACTTGGCCAATAGGTCTATCACAGTAGGCACGTAATGAGACCTGCATGGTCAATATGAAATTTTACTGTGTCTGTTGTGGTGCCCCGTTCAGGCCAGGGTTGTGGCTGCTTACAGTAGATAAGAGCCCCACGCCTTCCCGGTCATAAAAGATTTCACCCTGCTGTGATATCATAAATCTCACTACATCATGAGTCACTGCATCACTTGCTGTGATAGACTAGGGGACTAGTTTTAATATCTTAGTGTTATTGAAATGTGCATAATAATGTTCATGTTAGTCAGTCATGAAACATGATACAGTATGATGATGTCATGTGTGAATATGACAGGACCCAGTTCACATCCTCATTTAAATGACTGTTTAACATTCCCACAGGGCACTCTTCCACTGAAGGAAGTCACAATTTGCAAACTTTCCAACAGTGGCGGCATCGGGGAGGCTAACGACTTTGCATTCCAAATTAACGGTAAGCGGGCCGCGTCTGTAAAAGGGGGCTGCAGCCCGGTAGAGCCAGAGAAGAGCACAGCCCAGAAAAGTTCATGTTACAGAGCTTGGGCTCACTGCTTTGACTTGCTCTGCTGAGGTCCAACTGGCACAGGACTGACGGGTAGACCAGAAATCATACAGGGTAACTACAAAACAAAAACTAAACACATACTCAAAATACAGATATGTGCTCACATATTTAAGATGGCCCCCCACCTAAAACTATATATAGCACATACTGTAATATATGAGCTGTGAACTTTGCCTGCCATCTGATACAAGCAGATCAACACACAGCTGACACTTTGGTTTTTTTCATATTTAAAAACTGAGCATAGAAATATGTAGAATGATAGAGACAAACTAATACTTGAGTAATATTTTAGTAAATCTTAACATTTTGATTTACATCTGCACCATCTATGTGTGGACTGATGTTACCTGCAGCAAAACTGTGGTGAGCCAACTCCCTAATGGTGATAATCTGGGAAAACGTTTGACATGCCCTGGCAAATATCTTTGACCAAACTTTAAGTAAGAGCACAAGGTGCTCATCGGATAATTGCCTTAAGCACGTTTCCCATGGCTCTTTACCTCACATTCAGAAAACCCCAAAGCCCTTTACAACTGGGATAGACATTCCACTGATTCTAAAGGGCCATAAAGCATCACTTGAGGAGCCTCCAAACCCCACCCTTTGGCCTGAGCTGACATAAGCAGGGCCTCTGTGTGTGCAGTAGGGCCTGCTGGTGACAGAAAGTTCTGCTGGTTATACAGGGAAATTTTTGTTCACTGACAGGTGCAGCAGGACTCACTCAGCTGTTGAGTGAAGACACCATTGCGTGCCCTTGCTAAAATATTGCACATTCTAACGAGGGCTTCTTCTTACGGGGCTTGTCACCAAGATGTGTTCGCTCAATACACATAAATTATTAACACATGCCTTAGGGAAAGGTCTGTCTCCACAACAAAATGAAAAACCGTGTGGGAATCATTCAGTTTTGACCTCGACGTGATACAAGCACCAGATTCGAATGACCAAATGAATGTTCTTTCAGCAGTTCGTCCAGTTCAAACGGGCATTTGGTTTTAATATAATGTACGAGACAGAGTATGAGGTGGAAGGCCCTAATTCAAACAGGAAACAAACCTCTGGAACAAATGAGTCAAAAACAGATGAGTCAATTGTAGTATCTATAAATGGATATCAAGGACAAGAACTCAAGTTATTCTAGCTTATTGTACATATACACAAGGAAAACTGAAGAAAAATTAAATGCGAAACGAAAACAAAGAATAATTTTTTTGCTGAAGTATTGGGAGTATTCTCGGTCATACAACGAACAAAAATGTAATAAGACCATTCTAGCTATATTGCTATTCTCAAAACGATGTGCCCCTTTCACATCTCTGCTCAATATAGCTTCACATGCTCCTGTGAATACTCCAGCACACCTTTCAGCGCCTGGTATCTAACCGTCCAATTAAGACTGGAATGTATAGGAAGCAGACATGGCATTCACACGCCACAGAGTGGCAGAAATCAAGTCTTCAACTTGCACTTGTATGGCAGCGGTTACAATGGCTTCAAAATCTCATTTCTCATAAGATTAATCTATAGAGTTCAAACTTTATCTATGGGTCACTTTTAGCACTTGGAACTGTACATCCCTCTAGGGTCTTTCAGCGTACGTCGCTTTGGACAAGAGCGTCTGTTAAATGCCTGTAATGTAATGTCAAAAAAACAACAATTTGTATAAGATACTCTTAAGTATCACCAGCATTGGTTCATAGTACTGACATACGTTCCAAGCAGTGACATATTTCTGCACCTAGTTATTAAACCCTTCCGCAGAAAGGCTGATCTCGAGAAGGGCTTGTTTTTCAGTAGGTCGTGTTGCAATGATAGTGACGTATGAAGGTCAGCTATTCTAGTTCATTCCTGAAAGAACATACTTTCTCCTCAAACAAACAGGCTGCAAATGAAAAAGCAAGCAAGTCGAATCTAAGCTTAGCAATGATATAAACTTCACATTTCTGAAAAGGAAATTTCTTTAGGAAGGCATTCGCAAGACATTTACGCATCATGTACTGTGAGAGCATGTGAAGTTATCCTGCCTTCTAACACACAGTTTGATGTCCACACAGCTGCATTTGAAGTAATTGCATTACATTACATTACAATAACTTAGCAGACCCTCTTATCCAGTGATACACATAAGGGGAGAGCATCAGTGATAAAATGTGGTGAAAATGTAATGTGAACATTGGTATCCTCACTAAAGCAGAGGTTAAAATTGTGGTTAAGCCTAGTGGCTAAGGAACACGACTGGGATCCACAAGGTCAGTGGTTCAATCCCCGGTGTAGCCACAATAAGATCCGCACACTGTTGGGGTTTCTTGAGCAAGGCCCTTAACCCACCTGGGCGGCCTGTCTCCTGCTTAGTCTAATCAAATGTAAGTTGCGTTGGATAAAAGCGTCAGCTAAATGACATCTAATGTAGTAATGTAATTTAGTTACTGTCTGCTGCAGTGCATTGCAGTTAGGGAGCTGGTTGTACGTTTCTCTCCGTAAGCTCACAAGTTTGTTTCTCTTCTGGAATATGCGTGGAACTGTGCCACCTTCACACCTCTGACCTGTTCTGCTCCCCCACCCCCACAGGAGTCAGCCTGAATCCCATCATCGTCTACTGCTCTGGTCAAGAGGAGCTGGACACATGGTTCGGCCTCCTGAAGGAGCACGTCGAAGCTAACGGAGGCAGTGTTACCTCAGCCGAAGCTAGTGCGTACACTAGACTCAAGGTAGGTCACTCTGTAGCCCAGAATTAAAATGATGCCTTTTATCTATTGTGGTGCCTTCATATATGCACCATGTCTTATTGTATAGCTATGTTGGACAAGAGCGTCCGCTAAATAAATAAGTGTATGTGTGTAAAGGTGAATATCTCCAGTCCCTCTGTGGGACACACTTCAGATGCCCCTGGAGCACTGCAGGAATAACAGCAACGGATTCATTAACCCGTTCAGTCCCAAGTCCAGTATGAAGTGGCTCCGCCCAAATCCCAAGGGTTTTGGCTTTGGTTGAGAAAATTGAGAAAGTTGAGAATTTAGTATAGGCTTTTAATTGGGGCTCAAAACAGTAGTATATAGCATATATATATATGATTGGTATAAGGCAAAGGTATGGCACTCCTGGGACTGATAGGGTTAACTAATGCGCAGTGCTTGTGGACAGTGCTGTACTAAGACCTCTCTGTGTGGGCGTGGGAAGAAGAGCTCCACGTGCCGCAGTCCTAGCGGCCGCATCAGAAGAGAGTTAACGTCTCAGCTGTGCTGCGGTGTGTCCTTATTGCACACACCTATACCTGTGTTGCAATAGGTTGCAAAATCTGACAAGCCAAAATCTGTTTACTCCCCCATATGGAGTAGAGATCCGAAGGAACTTGTTGTTCTGTTCCAGCCTTGGAACGAGGCCTTGCCTGGCCAGGTGCTCAGCCACAAATGATAAAAATGCCAATCAAGCTGCTAATCCCAGAGACTGACCCAGCACCTGGCAACGGCTGATTACCTTAATGAGTGGAAGAAAAGAAACATGTACTGTTTCTGTAAACACAGGATTAACCTGGAGGTGAGAGCCATGGGAATTTTCTGACCTTAATCTTGTGTTTTTTTTCACCCAGTACACAGTGGACAGCCCCAGGGCAGGAGAGGACCTGAGGAATTCGGTCATGAATGAGCCCATTTACGAGTGGGAGGGGTCGCAGAGGGAGTCCCTGGGACCCGTCACTCACGTCACCAAAGTGAGGCTGCAGCACCTGCCCTGCAAGGTAACCCAGCCCTGTCAATCAAAGCTGCGTTCACAGCCTCTTTCATTACACCAGGTGATGTCATAGCGTACATTCCGGCAATTCAAAAAGTCAAAAAGTCACTCATAACCCAACAGGCAGCTGACGTCAAGAAGGCATATTTTTGTCCAATACAAATCCGCATATTATTCTGTGCTGAAAGAAAACTCAGCGTGTTGACAATGTACTGCATGTCAGAAAACCACAATTAACACATCGTACTGAGTGGGTGACTTTGACAAATGGCAGTTTTCCTGTTGCGAACCGGAAAATAATGACTGACTTTCCAGCATTATGCAATGCTGAGATGTGATAGAACATTTGCTGGAGGCATAATTTTGATTCTCACTGTACTTGTGGGACAGTTAAGGATGCTCTTTGTCTCAGTGGCATAATTACAAAATCTTGCTTTGAACATCCTGTGAAGACAGGATGTAGCCACTGCTGCGCGGTATTACAAAGTCAACATAACCAGGGATGATAAAAACAAAACTGAAATAGCATTCCAGATACTCCAAAAGTAAAAAAAGGCACGGCTTGTTAGCGAAAACACAGACTCTGATTGTGCACTTCTTATTGAACTTTACATTTGTTTTCACAAAGCCAATATACCCATGTCCCTTACCTGCATGTAAGTCTCTAAATACTGGGAGCACATCCAAACTTTAAAAAAGCTTTGTTTGATGAGGCTGGCTAAATAGACTTTAGACCCATTGCTCTCACTTGGTCTTGACTTGACTGCCAGCTGACACACCCTCATTAGTAAAGACAAACAGAGAACATGTCTGGGAAAGCGCTTCAGCTTTGAAAGGCTTACACAATGAAACGTTGTTTATTTCGTAAAATTGCATACATTACCATTAGTGTGCATCTAATATACTTCCATATCATGGGCAAAAGCCTCGAGCAACACAAACAAAGCCATCTCCTCCAACTCCATCCAACTATCCATCCATTATCTTAACCCGCTTATCCTGAACAGGGTCGCAGGGGGGCTGGAGCCTATCCCAGCATACACTGGGCGAAAGGCAGGAATACACCCTGGACAGGTTGCCAGTCCATCGCAGGGCACACACACCATTCACTCACACACTCATACCTATGGGCAATTTATACTCTCCAATCAGCCTAACCTGCATGTCTTTGGACTGTGGGAGGAAACCGGAGTACCCGGAGGAAACCCACGCAGACACAGGGAGAACATGCAAACTCCGCACAGAGAGGCCCCGGCCGACGGGGATTCAAACCCAGGACCTCCTTGCTGTGAGGCGGCAGTGCTACCCACTGCACCATCCGTGCCGCCTATCATCTCATCCAACTGCAGCATTAAAATCATATAAATCACCTACAGTAGTTGCTAGCTAAAATGGCTGACTGAATGTAAGGTGTTCATTTGCTTCATGTTGACCACAATGTCTCTCCAGGAGCAGTACAACAGGCTCCTTGTGATGTACCCATCCACCCTCATCATCCTCACTGAGGAGTGCGATGGCCTCTTCTACAAGGTACTTCATCACGATGAGTCATATTCCACTAAATTATGTAGCGTTTTGTCAGGAGACTGCAGGTGTTATACCGTGGGGTGATATGAGCAGCCAGTGTGCACCAAAGACGGCACTTCAGCAGAGATCGTGAGAAATGAGAAAGGCTCTAGGAAGGGCCCTGTGGCCAGATTGGCAGGAATATAGTACGTACTTGGAAAGTAATATCTCTACTGTCTATCAGGAGTTTCAAGGGATCTTAAAGTCATCAAGAGGCAGGACCTAATTTTACCTGTGACAGAATACACTACTACCCAGTCTCCCAGTGATTGCATATACGCATTACACAGAGATACCAAGCCTAGGAAATGAGTCCTTTACTGTGGTGCAAGGGTGGGTTTGATGTGGGTTAGTCTAAAGACATATATGTAATATATATAATTCATATATATAATATATGTATCTTGACAACATTGAGACATACTGTATGATACTAGCAACTGAGGTGCCTTGTCTGTGCAAAACATGATAGCTTTATCATTCATGTAATCCATTTTTAGCTGAGTTTTTTAAAGCACCAGTGATGTTTATGCTAATATGTGCATTTTCAGGGGAAGCTGCCTCTGGACACAGTCAGTGTGACCTTGCCATGCCAGGGTGTGAAACCCAACACATTCCTGATTGAAGGTAAACTATTTTAAAAGATGAACTGTATACTTGTGCATCATTTGCTAGACGTTCCTCTAAAATGCATGTTTCTGTGTTTATTACGTGAATAAACACAAAGGCAGTCATTAAGGTCCTGCTGACCCTCACGGTTGTGGTTTTGTCTTCAGGGAAAATGATACACCCCATCGTTGTGTCCTGCCTGGATGAGAATGACTTCACTGAGTGGATCCGCCATTTCAAGAGCACACCGGCAACAGTGCACATCCCCCCTCCTCCAGTCTATGACATCATTTACACTCCGACAAAGACAGAGGTGAGGCGCGTTCAGAAATACTGCACCCCGTCAGGGAGTATCATCCTGTTCCTTCTCTCCACCCGGTCTCTCGCACCACCACAGCAGACGGAAGGGAACGATGCTTTGTTTCTGTTTGCATTCCCACACATTAGATGCGGTGCGCTATTAGCACGTTAGCTTGCTGAGGTAAATAGCCTGAACTCAAGTCATGGACACTTGTTCTGTTACTCTGGTGAGGGCATCCACTTGCTGTAGTGCAGTGGTAACCAACCCTGTTCCTGGAGATTTACAGTATCCTCCTGTAGGTTTTCACTCTAGCCCTAACAAAGCACACCTCATTCATCAGCTAGAGATCTTGTTGAGCTGCTAATTATTAGAGTCAGTTGTACCAAATTAGGGTTGAAAGGAAAACGTATCTTGAATATGCTTGTGATTACAATTTTCTTAACTGAACATACTGATGCAGATGAAACAATCACGACTGGTAACTGGAAGCAGAAAGTTCTAGAACAGTGACAGTAAATGTGTAAAAACATGAAAGGGTTAAAGCTTCCTTGCACGACCCCTGTAGGCTCCAGCACTGGACAGATGGAGTGGACAGAGCGGCATGGATTTGGATAATTCCCTGAATAAGAGTGGATCCAATGGGCTTCCATTCCTCAACCATGTGGAGGATCTTCTGTCGCCAGGGTACACCGAGCCACTCTGTGTAAGTCTCATCACCTACATGTTTGCATGCCGTGTACATCTCCTGGTAATTACTGTACATTATAGAATAAAATAATGTAAATATAGAAAATCAAACATACAAAAAAAAGAAAATATATATATATTATAAACACTCAAGGGTGCTTTTAATATCCTTAGAGTATATGGGTTGAAAAGCTTTTATTGTAGCATGCCATTTGATGCCATGGATAATGCCACAATTTTCAATGAAAAAAGATTTACGTAAACCCACAACATGTTAACAGATACACCTATTCATTGCTGAACTGTGAATCCACACTAAGCTGAAGACCACACCAGTGAACCTGACACCAGACAGAGCTGTTGTGTTTCACGCTGAATGGGATTTTATGGCAGTGTCATGTGACCTCAGGATCCCCTGGGCAGGCTGCCCATCAAATCAGTTGATAACGGGCCAGGCAGGGAACCCTCCTGGAGAACAGGGAGGCTTTGTTCCTCCAGCGCTTAACGTAACGTTGTGTGGCTTTCAATCTCTCCCAACCGTGGGCTGAAAGGAGAACTAATAACCGTCACTTTCCCACAGTCCGGGCTGGTGCATGGTTACACGCAGTGTCATGTTTTTACTGCCTTCTCAAATTCTGCTGCCATTTCAAAAAATGCGAAAATGTGACATCAATGTAACATCAATGTAACATTGTATTGTTTCTGTAACCTAATTATATTGTTGTGGATTTGGGGGAGTAGGCTGGCTGGAATTGGAATTTTCAGGATTTGTTTCTCAGTGCAAACATGTTCACTTTTTCAGCTGGCGTAAAATGATATATAGCAGACAAACAATTTTACACTGATATATTAGCCCACAACTATGTGATTAGACTGTTCCTAACCGAACATTTTAATGCTGATGTGACACTCAATACTGGTAGCTGAAAGCAATGAACTAGAACACTGGCTAAGAATACTGAAAATGCATTACAAAAAGTCCACTCTCCAAGGGCTTAACATATTTACGCAACACAGTTCATCACACTGCCCATCCCTGTTCTAATCAGAATCAGAATCAGAATTCACTTTATTCGCCACATAGTTTTTACGTACAAGGAAACGTAATGACTGGCTCTGCCCACCGCCCCCATCCTGCAGATTGCCTTACGCGCTGCCACAGGTTCATGAATGTGTCAGTGTGTGAAAGGTTGTGCTGTCCCTGTACAGTACCTCTCCAGCCGGCCCACCTCCGGAGAGACGCGGTTGAGCAGCGTCAGCAGCAGCGCCTCCTCCCGCCTGCGCCCCCCCCACGAGGTCCGCCCCCCCTCCTCACTGCGCTACTCCTCCCCCCACTGCTACTCCCAAGCGCTGGACGATGTACCGCCATCGCCCGTCTACAACACGCCCTACACCGCCATGAGCCAGGGGGCCCCTGTTCAGCTTGTGGAGAAGGCCCCCCTCGTCAAGGTACCGAGATCTGTCCGACCATCCATCTGTACCCATTTACCTAACCATAACCCTAACTCTTCATCTGTACCCATTTACCTAACCATAACCCTAATCCTGCACCCATTTACCTAACCCTAACCCTAACCCTAACTCTTCCCTAGCCGTAACCCTAACTAACCCTAACCACAGGTTACATGTGTTACGAGGCAGTACATCCCTGTTACTTCAATCACGGTCCTCAAGGGGCAAGTTTTTCCAGAGTGGTTTTCCACTCACTCCTGGAAGTCAGCTGTGAAGATAGTCTTGCCAATCAGTAGCACTAATTATTCAGTTAATTACTTTGGAGAAAAGAAAACCAGGACCAGATTTGGATTTGAGGGCCAGATTTGAGTTTCCATGCAACAGCTGCAAAAGGCCTGCATATCATTTCAAAACTAAAATCACTAGACTCATCTCTCCTCTCACCTGTGTTCAGTCCAACAGCTGGAGCACCTCCCAAACGGCCACCAGGTACCAGCTCTCCATCCCCCAGAGGCACTCAGACATGTGTGGCCCCCGAAAACCACTGTCCCCCCTCTACGATGACCCCCACACCTCTGGGGAGTATCTGTGTGATGACAACTATGTGAGGCCACCGGTAAGTGGATCTCACCTCTCGCTTTACTCAGGGCCCGGGCTGACTCAGGGCTCTAAAACGGACAGGGCCCCGGGGCCACAGCCGCGTGCCTGGAGCCCCCCCCTCTCACCATGCTGAGCATGGAACATTAAAGCATTAAACACCATCTCGGGTGGCTCTCCAGGGAAACAGGCTTCCTAATGGCCATTTAATATGTGCTTGGCTGACCATCAGTCCTCCCAAACACTTTCCCATTTTAGTTTGTTTATAATGCGTTATCAAACATTTCTGTCATGCACATGGTCATAATAAAATCGTAATTGCAGTAAACTTTGGCCATGGCTGGCAGCTGAGACGACAATTATTAATGTTTGAAGTTACTGTTATCCTCTCACTTGGTGAGATTGTGATATTTTGTGTAAGCAAAGGCATGAAATTAAAGTAATGTTTTTTGATTGGTTTATACTGAAATGATGGACCCACATTCAGACTAAGTTCAGCTAGCACACACTATGATTTCTGATACCATGTTTTTGCACACAGCAGGTGTCAAGACAGTGCTGGGAGGGGTCAGTGCTCCAGCGGAGTCCCCAAATACTGCCTACCCACTTCAGGCTCGACGCCCCTCCTTTGGAAAGGAAGTACAGGAACAAACCATCCCTAAAACAGGAAGCACAACACAGTCACAACAGTGTGGATCTAAGGACAGAGGACTTCTCCAAACTGAAACTGTCCTCCCCTACAGCTGCCGCCAGACACATGACCGCCACGCAGGTATGAATGTGCCTAACGCTCCAAGCATACTACAAATCTCAGAATGACCCAGTGTAGACTACTGTGCATGTGCGCCTTATCAGACATGCACTCTGCTCTTCATTTGTTTGGCAGTTGGCCCCACAGCATTGCATTAACAAATTAAATGGAAGAATTAAGTACAAAGAATAGCTGCAGTAGTAAAATGTGGCAAGATTTCATCGATACATATATCAACTAATGTATGTAATAGGTATATAATTTGTTTAAAACCACAAAACATCATGCAAGTAAAAAAGCTTATTAAAAAGAATAGTGTTGTGATACAGTCATCCTCTAACAAGAAAGAAGTACATGAGAATGCTTTAATATGCATATAATAAAAAGATGTTTTAATGCTAACAGCAAGTTGTGGCAAATGACTGGATCTGTGCAAACACTGTAAAAATGCAGCGGGGAGCTCTGAGGCCTGGCGGTATCTGTGTGTACCCAACCTCCGGTCGGCTGGGCGACCGAGCGACCAGGGGCACCCAGAGTCCCGCTGATCTGGCTAACATTCCAGAGAGGCCGTGCTAAATTTAACCCCCGATCAAACAGATAAAATCACACTCTGCGTTTCCTATTCCACAGGCCACCTTCCCCACACAATGCCAGCGGATGTCCCTGGATTATCCACAAGGTAGGAATGTCCGGCATGCCGGCCTGGCGTTCTGCCGTGTCGCAGCGAGATTCAGTGTTTGTCTTTCCGTTCGGCCGTCTGAATGCGCCATGCGAGTCTGCATTACTGTGTCTGCGTCTGCGTGCTGCGTCTGCGTCTGCGTGCTGCGTCTGCACGTCCCCACTGAGAACCCTGCTGCAATCAGCTGAGCTGAGCCGCAGACTCATCACAATCTCACACCCTGCTGTTCGTGGAGAACCGCAGTCGACGCGCAATGACGGGAAACGTTGAAAGACTTCTCTTTTGTGTAAAATAGGTCAGAACGCACGCAGCTCAACGGCTGGGGGAAAATGCGTAATTTATTCCTTACCACTTGTAACAAACGCACTGATTGCTGAAATTGCCAGAAATAGGCAGAGTGTGTTTATCTTTTAATTTATGTGAAATGCTGAAGCACGTCCTAATCCGGGCTGGTGTATGTCTATAAATACGGCCTGTTTGTGCAGCTGGAAGGGGTCTGAAGCAGAACGGGACATTCTGGCTCTCCACCTGAGTCACACCTGCAGCCTGCTGTTTGCAGACCCAGTTTCTGAGCCATTACCCTGCACTACGGTCCTGTTATAAATCTCACAGGGACAGCAGCAGGCTAATGAAGGCTGAGCGGAGATAAGACCCAGTCATTTGTCCTGTTAAATCACTGGAGCGTACGGCCATTGTGACACTGATCTAGACTTGCATATAAACATCCAGTCCCATGCTCTTTCTAAGCAGTGGTCTCTCACAGAAGCAATCTGTATGCCAGTATTGGGAAGCTGCAGACGGCAGCCTAGCCCGGCCAGTGTGGTCTGTGCCCGTGCCAGTGTCCGCCCTGCGATGCTATCCCAGAGTGCACTGCAGCTCAGGCTGTCGAGGCATGCCACTCTGCTTTAACCTGACCTTTCCTCCGAGTTATGACACGCTCTGTTTCCAGGCAGATCGGGGTGGGACGCGGATGGGCGGGCCGGCTATCAGGACTGTAATACTGGAGTTCACGAACACAGGGTGTGAACTAGGCTTAGAAGGGCTTCAACAGCCTTTTTACTGCTGCCCACACACACTAGGACACAGTACGCAGGATCACTGAGTTGTAGGAAAGAGCATACAAGGACGCCTCATGGCTTGTGCGTTATGTGCTGATATACAACTCACAGTGGGCAATTTTATGGAGTCGTATTTCATTGTCTATTCCTTATAATTATACTTGTCCAAACAACTTTTTTTAGTTGGTTTAGTAAGGTTTACAAATGTCATATCTATATAATTAGAATTTATAGAAACAAAGTTATTGTATTAGAAATAATGAATGATTGTGAGTGAATCCAGTTTTTTATTAATGTATGAAAATATTACGCACATCCCCATTTTCACAGATGTGTATACAGTAGGCTTGCTGTCACATGACAGCACACACATCATAAAATGAGAATAATTAACTACAAATTGGAAAATGTCAGTATCAAAATCATTTTATATCTTTGAGGAATTTCACCGTTAAATGTAATGTAAATATCCTGACTTGTCTTTCCGTTATGAGTCACACTTGCGTCAGTGTAATTGACCTTCTTTTCAGAAAAAGGGCGAGACTTTGGACACGTATGCCGCAAACATATGTGAAAGTGAGAGTGGGAAGGAGATGGCAAAAAATGATTCATATAATTTCCAAGTATTAAGTCAAGTACTTTTAACTAACCGCCTGGCATGCCTCTGTCCCCCCAACAGAGACATTCACTAACTTGGAACAGCAGGGACCGGATGATTGGGACGATGACTATGACAACGTCTGGGACTTCAACTGTGATCCTGGTATGCTGCCAGTGTCTGGGATATTACCCCACCCAACGCAGGCACACCAGGGCAGGGGGGACATCAGTGATATGGCAGCACAGAAGAGATGGTTATAAAAAGAGGCCTGGCAATGTCTGCGGAAATTTCAAATTTTATATATAACTGCTAATGTATAGTATTGGATTTGTGGAGTGGCAGACTCTTACCAGGAGTGCAGGCTAAAATAGCTACAGGCTCACAGGTGAGAGTATCAGTACTGCAGTATTCCTGGTCTGCAAGTGCTGGGTAAATTGAGAGGCAATGGAAGTGAGGAGAAAGGAAAGAATGTTTTATAGAATGAATTAATCTGGGTTGTCTGATGTACAATATCTTGCAGGAAGTCACACAGGGAGTGTTTCAACAGTCAAACACCACATTGCTATGAGTTTTGTACCACATTGTGGTTAACTCCCAGATGACTCAAACGGCCAAACCAAATTCTTTTTTATGACTTTGACCCCATCCTTCCAAGTTACTAAAGTACATAGCGACTGCATTCCAAAGCACTTCCTTGTGTCCTGTAAATCGCCACACAAAGAGTAGTAAGATAATTTTACTTTGATATTAACACTAAAGGATACCCCTTCCTGAGAAAATGTTACAATAAGCAAGAAGTCTAAAAGCATCTGGTCCAAATAAGCACTTGTCTAGATTTATACACAATGTTTCAGACAAATACACAAAAATGTCTCCTGGAATGCTGCACTCACTACTCTCCAGAGCTGAATTTGGATCTTAAAGACAACTAGATAATAGATCTATCTCATTAATTGTAGTGTTACAGTACATTGTGCAATATGTAAATAGGTTATTTTAGAGTGTTTTCAGTTTTTTTATTACATTTTTTTTTTCCTGTTTAGTTTTTTATTAATTAAAACTGTGGTTACATTTATTATTTTTATTATTTATTTAGAAAGAGACTTGAATATTACTGAAAAAAGACATGAAGATATCTTTTAGTGACTCTTTTGATTGTGGTTATACTGCTACATTTTCCTGTTTTCTTCTAGAACTCCTTCAGAAATAGAATTTCAGTTATTTAAAAAGAAGTCTTCTTGAAAGACAGCAGAGCTACTGTGTTGTTCCTCTGTTTGTGTTTTGTATCTCTGTATTTCATCTGAAAATTAAAAAGCATTAAGCTGCATATATGCAATCTTTTTGAAACTGGCCAAATTTTGAACTATTATACTATTTCACTGTTGCTCTATTTTGTGTGTATGTGTTTGTTTGTGCATGTTTTTCTATGTTTTTTTTGTTTGTTTTTTTAACATTGCTTGTAATGGTGATCTTACACTGCCCTCTGTTGGTGTATCTGAATTATTGCATATCATTTAGGATTCAATTCATGGCTTTGTCATAGAACATAATCACATTTTGACAGCTAAATAGTAGTGAAAAGTGAATTTGTTTACACACATTTGATGCATCCTTCGTAATTACAAAATGGAAGATTTCTTATGAAGACTAGTATCAAACAAAACCCAGTACTTTATTTAAAATAAAAAGGTTGGGGATCTTATTTTAAAGCAAAGGCATTTTATTTAATTGGAACAGATTCCAAATTTAGGTTTTCTCTAATTAAGGTTTGCATATCTGTCCTGTCGACACCATAGAGCCTTTCTCTCATAAAACACAGTCACTGAGATTTTCGACACACCACTTCTACCCTAAAAATCACATTCTTTTTAACACAGACAGTCTCCATCTAAACATATGTCATTTAGCTCATGTCATCTTAAAATATCAAACATAATACATGTAGCATTTTGGCAACGCAAAATACTGCATGTATTGGGTTTACAGGATTGGAGTAATGACAAAAATAGAATAGTGTCAATGACATGATCAGCAACATTATTAATTTCCATTGGTAACAATGTCCTTCCTATGTCAAGCTGAAATTGGGAGAACTTAGATAGAGCAGGAGTGCATAAGGACAGAGCACAGCAGGTGTTCACATGTGATCCGTGACATACTGTAGCCTATCATGTTCCAATACTTTCCACAACAGCTTTTTAATTAGAAATGTTCCACAGACAAGAAATATTTTCCATTGGCAAATGTCTACATTTATGAAAGTGAAATGAAACAAAATGTGGTCTAGTTTAAATATAAAAATAATGAATTTATATGGAAATATTATCAAGCAGAAACATGAAGAGTAAATAATGATGACACTACACGCACAACTGTTTCAAAATACGATTCTCTTAACCTTTGCACCACTGTGGGAAGAAAAGTTCATCACAGTGAATCTACAACAAACCACTCATGAGCGCTGGTCCCTGGAAGTAGAGTATCCTGGAAAAGCTCTGCTGCAGATGGGATTGAAGCGCACAGGCTGGATGTCATCTCCTGTTTTCGGATCCTCCCTCTCGCATGTATCTTCGCAGGTATTGGATAGCTGAGATGGCACTCACGTTCGCCAGGAGAGCTGAATAATATTCCAGAGAGGAGAATTTCAGCTCGTCAATGAAGATAGCAGATGCATGAAAAAAGAAAGTGTCAGCAGGCAAATCATTGGCTTTGAATATAAGACAGGGACATTACACCCTTCCATAAACCCACTCAAAGGAACTGCTCCCAAACAAGGAATGACTTCCATATGCTGTAAACAGTGTGTAAATAGCTTCTAATATTGTCAATATTACTGGTAGCTGATTGTTCCATAGCCCAGAGAGCACCATTTAATGTCCGTACCTGTTTTCCAAGTGTCCGCTGACTGTGGGTTGGCAGACTTCAGGACCCAAGAGGCAAATGCAATGCAAACCAAGCATATGTCAGACTGTTTGAGTGTGAAGAGGAAGGCCTTTTCTACAGGAGAAAAAATCATTCAAAGGAGATTAGAGTGCCTAACAGGTGTGCAAATAAAATATGCTATTCATCCTAAATTGAAAAATTATGATGTTAAAAGACAGCACACAGTTTGCCCTCACTTCATGCAGCTAAAGGAAACCGTGAAAGTGATACCTTTGACATTAAAGTGCATCACACTGCAGTTAGAAAAGTTTCCAGAGAAGCAGCAGTGAAGGGGATTGGGACCATGAACTCATAGTAATGCAGAGACAACAGCCACATGCCCTCCCCCAGCAAACCATACACCTATGTGTACTGGGTGCTGATACACTGAAGGGATTGAAGTTCACAAACGCAGAATTCAAAATTATAACCATTTTTATGCATTTATTTGTGTATTTATGCATTTGTTGATTGAAAAAGTTTTGGAAAAATAAGATGGAAAAACTTTGTGAAAATGTCATGCTGACATATGTGCAGCTCTTGATCCAGGCCGTCCCATCAAAGGTGACAGAGATTTAAGTGTCTGTTTTGCTTCCACTGGAGCCTGACTATTTTTACCTCTCCCTCTGCGCCTGAGATCTAAATAGCACCTGGCAGTGCGGCTTGTTTGGTGTGGAACATAGCTCATGGTTTTTCCAGAACACTATTGCCCCACAGCATTTAGACTCTGATAGAAGTCAGTGTGGTCCATATATTAGAGTGATTTATTTGATATTTTATATACTCAGAGTAGTGATGGGAAAGGGAGCCTGATACGTTTGGTTTTGTTTTGCCTTGCTGTTGTCCTGTGTTTACAAACTCTGCCCTCAACCCCACCATCTCCATTTTTAATATTTAAAATCCGTTTTATCATTTTTAACTCCACTGAAACCTGATCCCACCCCACAGGCTCTGTAGCCACACCCACCCCGCCGTGCAAAAACCCTGCCCAGAGATATCCTGAACACCTTCTAGAATAACAAATACAAGTTAAAGAGCACAAATTTGGCAAAGGTGCAGAAAGACAGATATGCCAGTGCATCATAGATATGCCTTAATGTGCTTATTTTAAAACATGCCTTTAATTAAGAACCATACACTCACTGAGCACTTTATTAGGAACACCCGTGCACCTACTTATTCATGCGATTATCTAAACAGCCAATCGCGTGGTAGCAGTGGAATGTGTATAAGTGCTCAGATAAGTGCAGATAAGTGCTCACTGAGCAATATTATCAGTCACTAAAACAAAGTTTTAAAATTGATTGGCAGCATTATAGATTTTTACAAGAGCTTACAAAGCTTTCTTAAAGGGTTCAAGTTTTTATCTATGTGATCACACTAGCACTTGGAACTATACTTCCCTCTAGGGTTTTCAGTGCACTTGTCCCTGGTTATGATTTGCACTTTATTGTACGTCGCTCTGGATAAGAGCGTCTTCAAAATGACTATAATGTAATGTAATGTAATGTAATGTAATGTTTACCCATTGTGGTGCCTAGGAAGATGCAGGCCTAATGTATTTTCTGTCACCTCTTACTTCTTATGCTTATACAGTAACTTCAAAGGAATCATTATCAAACAATTAAAGAAACAGAGCCTTACTTGGAAGAGAGACAACTGTCTGCATGTCTGTGTCTCTCTGCTCCCTGAATTCATTACAGAGCTGGTTTTCCAGGTAGATGTTTGGATGAGGATAGCTGGTGCCTCGATCATCCATGATATGTCCTGGCTCAGTTGTCCTAAGGAGTGATGATCTTTCCCTCCAGTCTGTGACTGCACATGCCCAGGAGGAGGACCTATCATGAGAGCTGTACAGCCCTCCTGTGAACCTCAGCCTTCTCAGAGACAGCAGGTTCCTCCAGAAGAGATTTCCCCTCAAATACTTTCCTGTGAAAAGGTGTTCATAAGCATCTGTTCCCACCAAGGTGTCCAGGGGATCATGGGCCTGGTCTTCAAAGCGTGTGACCACGTGGATTGGTGAGTGCCTATCCTCATCTTCTGATTCAACTGGTGAGTCTCCAGGAAAAAAGAAATCATATTCCTCCACGTACTGGAAGTCCCGCTTAACTGAGCAGGAAAAAATGGGAACACCTGAGTCTGTGTGGTTGCTGAGTCTCCGCATTGGAGAGAAGAAAACATCCCCGCTGTCATAGTCAGAGAAGAAATAGTCATAGGTCTCAGGTAGGGAAAGGCTACTCGGTGCCCTGTCACAGAGTGAGACAATCGGGCTAGATCTGCCTGTCAGACTTGTCTCAGATAGGGAACAAATAATAGGGCTAGCTCTGTCTGACAGTCTGGTCTCAGATAGGGAATAGACAAGAGGGCTAGCTCTGTCTGACAAATTTGTCTCAGATATGGAGACAACAATAGGGCTAGCTCTGTCTGACAGATTTGTCTCAGATATGGAGTAGACAGTAGGGCTAGCCCTGTCTGACAGATTTGTCTCAGACAGTGAGAACACAATAGGGCTAGATCTGCCTCTCAGACTTGTCTCAGATAGGGAGCATAAGTTAGGGCTAGCTCTGTCTGAAAGATTTGTCTCAGAAAGGGAACAAATAATAGGGCTAGCTCTGTCTGACAGTCTGGTCTCAGATAGGGAGTAGACAAGAGGGCTAGCTCTGTCTGACAAACTCATCTCAGATAGGGAACAAACAATAGGGCTAGCTCTGCCTGACAAATTTGTCTCAGATAGGGAGACAACAATAGGGCTAGCTCTGTCTGACAGATTTGTCTCAGATATGGAGTAGACAGTAGGGCTAGCTCTGTCTGACAGACTTGTCTCAGATAGGGAGCACAAGATAGGGTCAGCTCTGTCTGACAGATTTGTCTCAGATAGGGAGACAACAATAGGGCTAGCTCTGTCTGACAGATTTGTCTCAGATATGGAGTAGACAGTAGGGCAAGCTCTGTCTGTCAGACTTGTCTCAGATAGGGGGCATAAGATAGGGGCAGCTCTGTCTGACAGATTTGTCTCAGATAGGGAGACAACAATAGGGCTAGCTCTGTCTGACAGATTTGTCTCAGACAGTGAGCACACAATAGGGCTTGCTCTGTCTGGCAGATTTGTCTCAGATATGGAGTAGACAGTAGGGCTAGCTCTGTCTGACAGACTTGTCTCAGATAGGGAGCACAAGATAGGGTCAGCTCTGTCTGACAGATTTGTCTCAGATAGGGAGACAACAATAGGGCTAGCTCTGTCTGACAGATTTGTCTCAGATATCGAGTAGACAGTAGGGCAAGCTCTGTCTGTCAGACTTGTCTCAGATAGGGGGCATAAGATAGGGGCAGCTCTGTCTGACAGATTTGTCTCAGATAGGGAGACAACAATAGGGCTAGCTCTGTCTGACAGATTTGTCTCAGACAGTGAGCACACAATAGGGCTTGCTCTGTCTGGCAGACGCATCTTAGCTTCATCTTCACAAAATAAATGGTTTGACATTTCAGGGAAAGACACCACATAGTTCTGTGCTGAGGCTTTTCCAAAAAGAAGAGGCAGAGGCAAGCTGCTCTCATCATTTCCATGCTCGGCTGGAGCCAAGCTGCAAGTTTCCGCCAGTCTCTGCTGAAGGCTGAGTCGCATGCTGCTTTCATCCTCCCCTCCAACAGTCACTGGCAAGGGCATAGAAGACTGTGCCTCTTCCCCCAGAATCTGCAGATTTTGCACAGTCGCAGTCTTACACATAGTCCTGAAGCTCTGGGTATCAGAGTCAGAGAACAGATGCTGGGAAATGGAGTCCTCTGAGGGAATCACCAGCCTTTCGGCTGCATTGTTATCAGGCCCAATACAGGCAAGGTCGGGTTCGGCTTCCCACCACAACCCACTAGGCTCTGGTGACCACAACACCGGCGACTTTGTGTCTTGGGGTTCAGGGCTGGGGTTTGCGCTGGCACCGAGATGTTGCTGGAACTCATCTTCAAAATCTGAAAAAAGGGAGGCGTCCCCAGTCCAGCGGTCAGGCTTGGAGTCATCAGGGTGGGGAAAGTAGCCAGAGTCTGCCGCATCCGAAACATCAGCCACGGCAGTGTCTTCTAGGTGGGGAAAGTCCCTGGGGTACTGGGCATTACTCACTAACCTCAGGTGTAAGATATCATTTATTGTTAACTTTTCCATCTCATCCCAAAAAGAAGATATTGCATAAACTGGGCGGGTGGAATCCAGGGACAGATCCGGCTCCCTGTCCTCTAGTCTGTCTCCCGTGTGGAACACTGGTTCTTTTGGGAGAACAGGTTCATCTTCCAAGGTGCTCTTATTGTTGAACTCTGGAGACTCAGCAGCACTGAGGCCTGCAGTAGGCGTGTCCTCAGCTAATGTCTCTTCTCTATCCAACTCCTGTACTTCACCTTTGATTACATCTAAGGGACGGTCCATGCATTCTGGGAAAGTGAAATTGTCTGCACTGTCGGCCTGTGACACATTCTCACTTCTTAGGCACAGGCCATCTCCTGTGAGGACATCCTTGTTCCTCTCAGGATCATGGGAGATGGAGTCCCTAAGCATCATGACTGAGCTTTTATTAGGGCTTAGGTCAACAGAGTGTGCATTTGAAACAGTTATGTCTACAGGGTGCAATGTGGCAGGTTCTAAATAGGGCTTTTTTTCTATGCTTTGCTGATCTGCAGATAGTAAGCAAGAATTCACCGTAACCGTTAGGGGCTGAGTATTTGCAGAAGCAGAGAGAGTGGAGTCTCTTTCAGGGATTACATATTGTCCTGGTGCGCCTCCTTCACCACCATATAAACACACCATGCTTGTGTCTTCTGAGTGTATTAGTTGTGTATTAGTCATTTCTGGACTGTTTTGGACTTTATCTGGTGTTACTAAAACATTTGACTGGTCGGGTTCACCAGAACCATTGTTTATTTCAGACACTAATAGCCCACTAGGTTTGGGCACTTCTGTAATTTGCAGAAACTTTTTAGATTCCAAGTCAACCTGATTATCTGCGCTCAAACATTTGTCCAATGAGTGGAAACCAGGAGTGGCGTCAAAGGCATAACTGCTTGTAAGGCTTTCAATAGGGATTGATGTCTCTGAGGAGAATATGCTGCGTTCTGGACACCTTTCAGTCTGTGAGTACAGCAGACACAGT
The DNA here is from genome assembly GCF_963514075.1 of Conger conger. Classification (NCBI taxonomy): domain Eukaryota; kingdom Metazoa; phylum Chordata; class Actinopteri; order Anguilliformes; family Congridae; genus Conger; species Conger conger. The sequence continues at coordinate 24,088,133 of NC_083773.1, read as the reverse complement.
GCATCCTCCTGTGATGCTCTTTCTTCTTCAGAGAATGGAAGATTCTCCTGATGAGAATCCTTACAGAAGACTAACATCTCACAACCAGTGTCACTTTGAGTTGAAAAAAGCAGTTTCACCAGAAGGTTCTGGTGATTGGGATTGATTTGCAAATTGCTTCCAATTGACACTTTTTGTTGTTCTAGGTGATTATCTATATGCTGGGATTTCTGATAGTTTACTTTGTTTTTGTCAAACTCACAAGTAGTTTGAAATATTGGCAAAAGTTCCTGTGAAAGCATCAGTAAACTGGGATCATTTCTAAATTTGTGGTGCTGTGCTGTGGTTAATGGGATGGGTTCAGTGGATTCACTAGAGCAAGACCCCTCTGCAGCAGGTCTGCAGTCATTGGGGTTATTGTACATTTCCTGACTCTGTGGCTCAGAAACTCCAAGTCTCACTGCTCCTGAATTACTCTCAAGGTCTGAGTCCTGCCCCTCGGACCCAGTGCCCAGTTCAGGTCCATCTTCACTGCAACTTTTTTTTCTTCTTTTTTTTTTTACCGGTGGCCAGGTTTTGTCTCTGGAGTTGGTCTGGCTACTATTAACGGTCACAAACCAGCGTTCCTTTTCTTTCCTAGCAGGCTTGTCACAGTCACTGAGGTTCTCAGCTCTGGCTGGGATATTAGCGTCAGACTGTGCTTCTACGTTCATTGAACCCTTCTGAGGGTCGATGAATGAGGTAGAGGGCCTCATCAAAGATAATTGCCCAGCGTCTGACTCTTCTATTTCCATGTTCATTTCCCCCTGCGATCCTTTCAGCACAGAGCAGGCTTCCCCTTCAGAGTTGGCTCTGTAATATCCATGCTCATTATAGGCTTGGAGGCTTGATAATGCAAATTTGACATCAGCGCAATTTGAAGCATGGAGTACTATCTCTCCTTGAGGAACTGATTCTGCAGACAGATTGATTGTTGTAGCAGCATTCGTTTGAATCACAGGCTCTCTGCTTGTGCTGCCTATTGCATCCTCACAGTCCCTGGGTGTCTCGTGATAAACTTCTCCCCCATGTGCAGAACAGCAAGCACCAGCTGGCCATGTAGCTCCTTGGGGTTCATCCAGGCTGGAGTCTTTGGGAAGATCTGCACCCGCCTGCCCAGCATAGCTGAGTCCTGCAGTGTCCTCATCATCCCCAGAGGCCACAGTGCTTTCAAAGAACACATTCATAGCTTCCTCATTCCCCCCAGCACAGAGAGAATCCTTAGGACCTTGAATGTCTTTGGAGTTCTCATGAGGTTCAACAGGCGGCCCTTCAGAGTCTGAGGAGCTGTCTATGGAACTGCGAGACCCCAAGGGACCCAACACCAGGCGGGGCCGCACCTCCTGGTTTGAGAGGCAAAATTCAGCTTCATCAAAGTCACTCAGGCCTGAATCGTCTAGGCCAGCTAGCGCCACCTGCTGAAGGTTGCATTCCTCACTCTCCTGGAAGAAGCAGTCCCAGTCTTGCTCTGCAATGTACACACTGTGGTCCAGATCGTCCATCGTGAAAGAGAGGCCTCCAGACGCACCAGCATCTGCAAGGGGTACATTATCATATTTCAACTTCACCAGTTTCCGTGGACACTTTTTCTTTTTCAGATAACATGCTCTGATAAACTTTGTTCAACTTTACACTAACTTAAGTTCCACTAATGGGTGAAAAGGTCACTGGTATAAAACATTTTACCACATGTAAAAATACACAGATTAAGGAGTGAACTATTGGCACTATTGCATATTTTATTTAATTAAAGATGTTTCTCAATGGCAAAATAGAAAATGGAACAACAGGGCAGGACAGCAAAGTGAGATAGAGAGAGAAAGAGAGACAGATAGAGAGGGAGAAAGAGAGAGAGAAAGAGGGAGGGAGAGAGGGAAAGAGAATGAGACCAATGGAATAAAATAAAAGCACCAGAGGAGTACAGTACACTGATCACCGGTCACTGATCCCAGGTTAATATGCGTGAAAGGGTTTCCCAGACGCAACAGCACCCTTCAGTGACCCCACACCCACCACCAGCACCATTGCGTGCAGTAATGTGTGTAGATTTACTATGTCACTGCAGGCCCTCACATGAATGGTGGTAATGCCCTGTTCCATGAAACTGTCATGCAAGAGCTCGCCTGACCTCAGAAAGTCCACTACTGACATAAACCACATTACTCAAATACACAAATAGACATCTGCAAATACACAGGCGCTGTCAAATCCATGAGTTTTGCAGAAAATATGCGCATAACATAGTATGGGTTTTAAAGTAGAGCATTATAATACCCATTTTATATATTCAGATATTTGAGGAAGCATTCAAATTTGAAATCCACCTTATTACGCCTCGGTCATGAAATCAAGTTTCCTTTTGTTCATTTGCTGGCAATATGACACAGCACATACAGTACACTGAGGATGGAACTTTATAACCCCACTCATAAAGCCCTTGTAAGTGAAATGGCGTAATATGTGTGCAGCTGCAGATCTGAAGCTCAGAGGATCTCTTATCAGAATAAAACGTCTAGCACAATCAATTTTCACAATTATGAAGTAAAATAATTTACAATCAAAGACCAACCAAAGCATGTGCCTTGTACTGCAACAAAAGTCAATCTTAAAAAATGTTTAATCTTGTAATGGACCTTAAAAAAAGTCCCCCTATCAAGTAGAAAATATTAGCTTGCTTGACAAGTTCTTACCCCATTGGCAAATCTTGAAATGAGTCAAACTGTTTCACCTCATTGGCAATATATTTGTCTTATATAGCAAAAAGGAATCAAAATAAAAATCTAAATCCAAGTAAAAGACTAAAATAATTCTTGAGATGAACTTTATTTTTGGCTTTACCTACCTGTCACAGTGCTGGGTAGCTCCTGCCCCTGGACGTGCACGGTGCCAGTGAGCAGAGCGTCTGCACTGGCATGGAGAATGTCCCCAGAGCCCGGCCTCCTGCGTGGGAGAGCACGGCCCCCCATTCTCCTGTTATAAATAGAGAGGTGTCTGGAGTCACATGCAGGGGCCTGCTCCGGTGGCTGTACCATCCAGGGGGGCGTACCGTTTCAGCACCTTAAATAGAAACTCAAAGCCCTCGCATGCGTCGACACATGCTGCAGTCATTGTTACTCTGGCTTACCATGGCTACTGAACCCCCCCCCCCCGTCCCCACCCCCCATTCCCCAAACCACCAACTCCCCAAACCCCCCCATCCCCACACCCCATTCCCCAAACCACCAACTCCCTAAACCACCAACTCCCCAAACCCCCCCCATCCCCCAAACCACCAACTCCCCAAACCCCCCCATCCCCCAAACCACCAACTCCCCAAACCCCCCCATCCCCCAAACCACCAACTCCCCAAACCCCCCCATCCCCCAAACCCCCCCATCCCCAAACCCCCCATCCACCAAACCACCAACTCCCCAAACCCCCCCATCCCCCAAACCACTAACTCCCCAAACCCCCTCATCCCCCAAACCCCCCCATCCCCAAACCACCAACTCCCCAATGCCATAAAGTCGTTTACTCCATATTATGAAATCATGTAACATAGTACTTATACAATTCATATATATTATACTGCTACAAAGCCAAAATAGACTCAACACATACACAAAAAACAGAAAATATGCAAACGGCATATTGCAAACTTGGCTAGACAGAGCAAATTCTTTAATTTTATGTTCAGTCTGCTGCTGCTTTGTTGTATAAAAATAACATAATTTGTAGCATAGAATAATAAATAAAGCAACCTTGGATTCACCTTTGCACTGACAATGGATAGCTTCATAAATGATTATAAAATGGATTGTTTGAATCCAGTTTGGAAGCAGTATCTCTGCTCACAAACCGTTGCTTACATATAATATCATAGAATAAATAATATTGTGTCATCAATTCATTGTTTCTATATGTTGTAACTGCAATATGGCATGAGGAGCTGTGCTGTATCATGAATGCATTTTTGGCGACAGGGGTGTTGTTATAGGCACTTCACTTCACTATTACAGAGGCTGCAGAGACACCTAGTGGTAACAGGATAAATTGCAATGTAACAAACTTTGTTGCTGCATTACATTAATTCATTATGTTTCATATCTAAAAGAGTGAGTTGTTTGGATATGAAACCTCCATTTTAAATGGAATGTAACAATTAATTTCAGGAGCTTTTTTTCATTTGGAGATACAGGACCAGCACCCACAGCTGCTTACCTCGACTTAATGAATTCCATCAGAGCTTGTTGACATATGTCAACCTACTGCCTACACTCATCGGGATTATTTCAAGACAACAATGGGACAGGACCACCCCTTCTCTCAGAAGTCTGATAAACTTAATCTGCCAGGCAATTTAACTGGAGGGATAATATAAGTACATTTTGCAAAGTGCTCTTGTATACAGGGGCTTAAATATGCGCCACCCAGGGCTGAATGTATACATTTATTCCAGCCCATAATTACTATTTAGATCAAATGGAGTGATGTGGATTGGGTAAACAGATCCTAAGTCACTGTGTGAGGACTGAGAGTACTCAGGCAGAGAGATAATGTACCTGATTCGCAGCTCTACCGTACCTGCAAAGGGCAACAGAGCACTCACACGCAGGCAGGGTGCGATTAATCCCCCATCTGCGAGTGTTTGGGATTAAGATCAGAATCTCCTGCAGCTACTTAACGGTGACTAATTAAAGGCGATTCTCTGGTTGTTGTGGCATGTCATCCCTGGCAGTAGCTGTGGGTGAAATGAGAAGGAGGAGGAGAAACGCGGTCCTCTAGAGAGACGACCTGCGTCTGTGGCGTACCGATTACGCATTAAAAACCTGACACAACACGGCTCATCCCCAGCCTTCTCATAGGCCCATAGGGCTCAGGTCTCCCACCTCGGCGAATTGTTGTTTGACAGACATTGTGAAATTGTCTGTTTCACAGACCTACGTTTTTCTACATCAGTCTAACATGCATCTCATGACTTGAGATCAAAATGCAAATGCAAATCCAATATACGACCCACATCATGTTAAAAACGATAATGGAAAAAAAGCATGACCAGGAGAATATGTTTCTCAAGTTGAAGGCCTTACAGCCGATTAATTATAAAAGGCTGCATGAATATAAAACCTATTGAATTCAGAGTAGCTGGCCATCACTCTGCCTTTTAGACTGATTACAAATATTTTTTTCAAGAAGGCATTGATTTTACAAACCACAAAGGGACCCTGCACTTTTTTTACAGAACAGCACAAAACTAAATTTTTCCAAAATGGCCTCCTGTCCGGCTTTCACACTGCTTTTAACTCATGGTGATTTCAGTGATCAGCAGGTGTGTACCTGCTGTTAATCAGTCACAGCTTCTCAGAGGATTAGCAGTTTAAGGCTGGAATCAAAGCAATGTGTTCTATTGAAAACACCTTTCTACTGGAGCTACTGCATCAATGTCCCCATAGTGTCCCAGCACAAATTGCACAAAGAAATCAATGGCAGTGCGGCCCCAATATTAACTTCCCATGGGGCCCAGGACCACCCCTGCATGTTTGTGATGGACCTGGATATTTCCTTAAATATATATAGTTCTGTGATATCTGGAAAATTACATCTGTATAAAAGTTTTTTAGACCAAGGCTAGGCAACTTGCAGGGTCAGTGTGTATGCAGTTTATTATCACCAGGTACACTGGCCAAATTAGTTAATTAACTGAATATGCTTTTCTAATTAACTGAATATTCTGTATTTTAACAAGAGACCACAATAAGATGTTTAATGTTGGGACACAAGAACAGTCTTTCGATGGCATTCATTAATAAAAGCTAAAATGTAAATTACTAAATGATTGGGCTGATTAAATCATTAAGAGCTGAAGTTGGCATGAAATCCTACCCTTGCTCTGGACAGCACCAAACATAATGTCATATAATTCAGATGTTTTGTCCTATTGCTCATATTTGTGGCCACAGGGTGGCGTGCAAGATTTTTTAAAATTGAACTGGTCATGCACTGACTCAAGGTGCGAACATGGAACTAAGGTACACTGCTAAATACAAAGCAATTTGGTCCAATTTAGTCCCAATAATCAAAGGTGTCGTCCTTTCCCATATTCCTATTCAGAGGTATGGAGGGAGGATAAGAGGGGGGGAAAGGAGGATGCTTGTGAATATTGGGATACACCCCTCACCTTTTGCTTCTCTCACCTGCCTAGGCTCAGACTGGGACCACTCTCATAATCCCCCAGCAATCCAGGTTTGGGATAATATCCCCCAGGGCTGGATTACTGGCCCTGCTCTCAGTCTACAGTTCTTAATGGACCACAGACAGTGGAGATTAATTTAAGGACTGAAGACTGAGAAAAGGTCATCTGATACACACCAGGACTGTAGGCCTCGCTGGGGGTGTCTGAAAGCACCCCACCCAACCTGGAGGGCTTCTGAAAAAATCCTATCTTAAAAAGGCTCTTTGGCTGTGATCAAGGAGAATCAGTTTTCCCCTGCAGTCACAGATCTGACCACTAGAGGCCAGTATATGTTCCACACATACTCTCCTGCCCTTCCCCTGCCACTTACTTCCTCTTAGTCCTGAAGTTATAACATAAGAAATACATGAACACACAAGGGGTAGGATGGGAGACAATTAATCTCACTCTGGCTTTGACTGGTGTCATTGAGAGCACTCTCCCATTCTCTACCTCTACCTGTATCTGTGTGGAGATTGTGAGGAGGTTTGACTATCCCATGATGCCATGGTGCACCACACGCCCAGGGGGAGGTCTGAGTTAATGAATGACCTGCACACCTGAGCGACACCCTGCCCCATGCAGTAACGACCGTCCTGCAGCACGTCAGCCATCAGCACAGAGAGGGGCAGGTCACCTCCATCAGTCCCGGGGGTGCAGTTATAGGGCCGGCATGTTTTCTCCCTGGTGTTAAAGATGGTCAGCGGTGTCCCCACTATCCCACTGTCCCCACACTGCATGCAGTTTCCCAGCTTGGTGTGATTGCCATTGCTGAGTGTGGCAACATACTGTATGCTGTTCAGGTACAGTCCCATCTGCAGTCTTGGCTCAGCCCTGTCTGAATTGCCATGCTCATTTCCATGATAATGGAGCTATCATCACTGTTGCAAATGCACTATTGCAGACACACTTTGGTTTGACACTGGTCTTGCCGCTCGAACATTCTTTAATGGCACAGATATTTGATGCTCCAAGGTCCTGTATCGACATTCACACACACACACACACACACACACACACACACACACACACACACACACACAAAAACACATACACATACACACACATATAAAAAAGAATCAAGTGCCACGCCTATAGGCACTGAGGTATCAACAGAGCCTTTAGGGCAGAGACAGAGTGCTCATTAAATGTTAAAAATCTGTAATGGCTTGAGCACACACAGTGGGATTAGCCATGGAAGGAAGTGGCAGAGGAACATGACTATGAAACATAAGAGCACTTGTTCCGCTGGGCGTGGTATTAGAAGAGGATGGCCATAAAGTCTGAAGTGGAGCAGGCAATAAATCACTGCTACCTTTATATCACCAACACCAAAACTGCCATCTCAGCGTACAACTGCTCTCTTACACAGGTCACTCTTTCTCCATGATGCATCATTTCATCTTCTCTGTCCTTTTTCTGACTCTGACGTACAGTGTTTTATTTAAAGACAAGAGGAGGGGAAACTGAGGGAGCGAGAGAGCGAGAGAGCGAGATACAGCTGGCTACTCATGGTAGGAAGAAACCAGGAGCTCGTTTTTTTATTTTAAGGCTACACCTTCATGATCCACCTCTACTTTGCTACATGTTGGTGTTTCTAAAAAGGCACGTATTATCCCTGTGAATTGTCTATGTCTATTACACATAATGGAAGCTTCTAAATGTCAGAAAATAAATCAAATCCTTCCAAATAATTCAAATCAAACCCTTCCTTCCTTCCTTGTTCTGGCACGGGCTTGTTCCTGCCTGCACGGCGGCGTGCCCACCCTCCCCTGGCGGATGTTGTGCACCAGCGTATCCAGTCCCCTTAGTCATCCGCATTAAGCGCCGTGTTCCCTTTGAAAAAGCTCAACCGGTGTTGCATTCCCAATTAAAATGACACATTCTTGTGGCCGGTGCTTTCCAATGTCGCCGTCCTCAATGGGTTCAGCGAGGCCATGGCCAGTGAATGCCCGGCCCAAAGAACAAAACCCACGAGTCAATGCCGTCTTTCTCCCATCGAGAGCGTGGAAGAATCCGCATTGAGGCAGGACCATTCACTGCATAAAGGAGCGGGCTTGCCGACTCCTCAGGCCTTGAGGCGCGCGCGCTCTTGATGAGAAGTGGCTCTCCTCTGGGAGACTGTAATGCCAGTGCAATAGAGCATGACCCCCCCATCACCCCCTGCCATAACAGGGAGAGTAACAAGTGGTGGCAACTGCTGTGCCCTGTTTAATGACATGCGAGAGAAAACAAGGGTCAACGGTCAGACGCCGTTTCAGATTTCAAAATGCAGAGTACTGGTTTTTGTTTTCACCTTAAAACCAGCACCCTGTTGAGACCCAGGTAACCAGATGAGGTGAGAAAACTGTGGAATCAGCTGCTCTAAGGGATTAATAACTGCAGAGTAACAGTGAAAACCAGCAGACTGTAGCTTGTCAGGACCAGGGCTGGAGACCGCTATATAAATGTGCCATGGGAATTTAAAAAAGAAGCTTGCAGAAGTAATCTCTTGTGACAGACTCACACAAAACGAGCCGCTATACAAAGGTAATTTGTCTTGTTTTCAATTAGAGTATTTTGAGTGCATAGCAAAGTTCAATAGGGGCCTGGCTCTGCGCAGGCTGTCTCCCTGAGCCCCACAATCAGCTCTCCCAGACTGTGGAGATGTAAGGGAATGACATCACTGTGATATTTACCCTCACATTCGGCCTGGAGCAAAGAGAGAGCGAGAGAGAGAGCGAAAGAATGAGACAATGAGACAAAGAGAAGAAAAAGAAACACCTGTCAGGCGAGAGCCGATGATGTCACTGCAATCCCACGGTGCACTGGCGGCTCTCCCGCCGCCCGGGACGGGGACGCCGCAGACGCCTCCGGCCCGACGGCTGCCGAACCGGTGCGCGGCCTGGAGGCCCCTCTCATCTGCTCCTCTCTCTTTTCTCCTCCCTTTCTTCTCTTTCTTGTCTTTCAGGCGGACAGTGATCACGCACCTGGAGAGATAAGAAACCATTTTCACCCCCCGCCCCGATGACGAAAGACATGTAAATCAAGTGGCTTCACAGAACTGGAATGTCCCCAAAACAAGGTAGCCCGGGAAGAAGTGGCCACCCAAGCGTGCCGGTGACAAGGTGACGTGCCGGTGACAAGGTGACGTGCCGGTGACAAGGCTTTGTGTGTTTGTGTATTCAGACCAGCACCAGCGCTGGTAGTCTAACATTGTTTATGTCTGTCTGGCTACTATCATTCTAATGGACTAACAACAGAGCAATTTGTTTCATTAACATGAAATGTATGGATTTGTAAACGATAGAAGCCCGTATACCTAGCCTCCTCTGAGAGCTGTGAGATGGAGAACTACAGAACTACGGGAGTAACGGTAAGTGTGAGAAACAGGCTGCTGTGTGTGTGCTGAGCCCACGGGAGAGCAGTCTGCCTAATGAAACCACCAAGGAAAAACCACGCTCCCCCCACTGCCTACTGGGAAACATTCCAGGCCCGACGCTGGCAACCTCAAATTAATAACTTTTTCTTCCTTTCGTCTACCGCTTTTGGGGAATTCCCACCGAGAGTAATATCACGGAGGATGGGGTGCGGAGGGGGACAGGACAGAGACTGGTTGTGTGGGAGAGTTAGGTTATGGTGGGAGGTTGTGTGGGAGAGTTAGGGTATGGTGGGAGGTGGGTGGCATGATGTGGAGATGGTATTAGGTGGGGAGTGTTCATTTCCTCATATACTAATAGGAAAGAGTAAATTAGGTCCTCTCACTTGGATCCATTAGATGCCACCCCCCTCCCCCCAAATCTCTTCACCACTCTCATACACACGGTCTTCTTCACACACTGAGGAAGCCCTGCTGCACTTTATATCTTCAGTTAGGTGCCATGGTTACCCCTGCAATTACCTCACTACTCACAGAGTACAAAATCATTCTGTTTCCTCAATTTAAGTAAGGTCTTATCGCTAGAATGTATTGCTATTGTTATTTAAAGTTATTTTTATGAAGTAAAAATGTCTTTGTAATGTACATTTTACTCTGATATACACTCAGTGAGCAATATATTAGTTAGACCTGTACACCAGCTTGTTAATGCAAACATTTAATCAGCCAATCATGTGGCAGCAAATAAATACATAAGCATGCAGTTGTGGTCAAGAGGTTCAGCTGTTCAGACCAAATGTCAGAATGGGGATGAAATGTTATCTAAGTGACTTTGACCGTGGAATGATTGTTGGTGCCAGACAGGGTGGCTTGAGTATCTCAGAAACTGCTGATCTCCTGTGATTTTCATGCACAACCGTCTCTAGAGTCTCAACACATTTCTGCAAAGAATGGTGTGAAAACCCAAGAACATCCAGTGAGCAGCAGTTCTGCAGGCAAAAATACGTTGTTAATAAGAGAGGTCACAGGAAGGTGACAGTAACACAAATAACCACACATTACAACAGTGGTATGCAGAAGAGCATCTCTGAACAACACGTCAAAGTGGATGTGCTACAGCAGCAGATGACCAATAAGTCTAAATAATTAGTCTAATAAATATCTAATAAAGTGTTCACCGAGTGTATAATAAAATATATATAATCAGCTCATAGTGCCGATTGAGACTCCTGACTCCTGTTCCTGACTCCCTACGCCGCCCCCCCCCCCCCCCCCCCCGCTGAAAATAATAACAGTTTGACCTCTGGGCCCACCCCCTCATGGTGTCAGAGCTGGGAAAGTTGCTACTGTAGCTAATTCCCCAGGGCTCTCCGGAGTGTCCCCTGAAGCCATGATCTCCCATGATCACAGGGACCCAGGAGCCGTGATGGTGCTGCTGTGAGAATGGCTGCAATGGATCACAGAGTTGTGATCTAAATTCCAGGGCACATGTGATTACTTGATAAGTAATTCATGAGTAAGTGAATTGTATCCATTGCAATGACTACTATAAACTGGTCTGTTAAACATTTTGAGCTTTTAAAGCTGTATTTTTGACTTCTCTCTATCAGCAGGAGCGGATGTGTGTAGTCATTTCTGGGGATGTAGATGAGATGGCCTTCCCTTATAAAGCGCTCTGTAGAACTTACTCCTGTTCTCCTCTTCAGCTGACTGGCTGCTGAGTAGTAGTATGCTGGCTTTCCTGGTGTAAACATTCTTAAGGACACTTTTTCCACTTTGTAGAAAAGGGCTCTTTCTGGGGCGAGGGACGGCGGCACGCTGAGGAGAACATTCCCACAGCGATGGCAGCGCTCGCCCGAAGCCCCCGCAGCTGCTCCTTTCCCGAGCGCCGGGGCTCAAGTTATTTCTGCCGTTATTGATGTCTGACCAACTGTGCTGCTGGGATTCCGCTAAATACCAGCCCCCGAAAGCCGCAGGTTAGGAGTCCAAACCCCAGCCATTAGGGCCTAATTGATTGTAATCTGGCCTTTCAGGAGCCTGGGCCCTCCCTGCGCTCGGCCTCTGCCAGCAGGGGGCGCCGCACCTGCACAATCGCCCCCCGCGCGGGCGGACTATTACGGGCAGCGGGGCGGCGGCAGGCCTCTCTCCGGCCCTGCGTCTGTCTGGCGGTCGGAGCCTCGGCGCCGCGTCCGCTCTGCATCCCGAGGGGGCCATTGTCCCGCTCTCCCCTCCGGCCGCCCGCCCCGCCAACCTGCCGCCCCGCCTCCGCCCGTCCTCCGCGGCCGCGCGGGGAGGCCGGTCAATATTGGTTTTGAGATCGGATGAAAAAATGTGGAAATGTTAAAATTCTTTTGACTTCCCCTCTGCGCTGTTTGTTTCCGCGGCGACTGGCCTAGTGGGCCATGAGTGTAAATGGCACTTTGTCTTACCAATTAAACTCCGGCAGGAGCCCCCAGAACAAAACATTGACACAGAGATTAAAGTCTGGGCTAAAATTGGACGAGCTGCAGGAATCAGAAAGACTTTCGAACCACAAGGAGAAAAGAAAAAACAAACTGCAAATAACCCCAACTTAAGAATGTGAAAGGCCTGCCAACATCTGTAGCCACCTGAATGTGCACTCTGAACTCTGTATCCTTTGTGTTTGAACATGCATAGGTGACATTTAATCCATTTTTTATTATCATTAATAAAAAACGAAGAATGCCACCAACAATGTACATTACTGGATATACTGTACATTTATATTTTTAGAAAATAAATGACATAGCAGCTTATAAAGTGCCTTGGCTACAGCATCACACTACATTGCAAAATAAAAGGACCAAAAGAAATTTAAAAAAGAAAACGTTGACAGGTGCCTCACCACTCAGTTCAGTTTAGAGAAATTTTGCATTTTAAACCAGAAGCAATTCAGATACCGGCAACAACATGATTCCTATTTACATGCAAATAATTCAGATGCTATTTCATGGTTATCACTTGGTAACTATGCTGTTTACTGGAAATCACAGGCCATTGCTGAGTCAAAAGGCAACCATTTTATAGCCATACGCCCCCTTCCCCGCTCCGCTGCCCTCCTTTTTCTTTTGGGAAATGTAAACTGCTCCTTTACATGAAGCAGTAAAACTGGCCCCTCCACACACATCTGCGCATCTCCCTCTAGAATTCTTCTCTACCATCTTTGCCTCCCATGTGCAGGTTGCTTTTGTCAGATGACATGAGATATTTCCTCTCCCGTGGAAAAAGGTGGGAAGGTTCTGGAGAGCAGGCAACAGAAAGACAGAATCCACTGACAAAAAAAGCTTTCCAGCCCCATTGGCAAATCTTGAAATGAATAAAACTGTCTCACGTCATTGGAAATATTTTTGTGTTATATAGCGAAAAAGACATAGAAATAATAATATCAATAAATATAAATAAATCATATAGGCCTAATCTAAATATAAGAATAAAATATTTATTGAAATTTACTTATTTTTGCAGTGTGTGGAAGAACAGGAGATGGCCTATCTTTACATTGTTGTGCCCAAATGGCCAAACAAATCATGTTCAACTTTCCCATATTGTCTATGGCTTTTTCTTTAAATATTATTATACATATGTATCTACCATTGACGGAATGTATTGCTGTTGGTATTTATTTATATTTATTTTTTATTTTTATTTTTATATATTTTTTTATTTTTATTTATTTTTTTATTCTACTTCATTTTATATCTATGTTTCTATTTTTAGGATTATTCTTTATGTTGTTTGCATTATGTTGTTGCAACCATTACATTACATTTACACAACCACAAACCACAACAAATTCCTTGTATGTGAAAATTACTTGGCGAATAGATTCTGATTCTGATACTGATTCTGATTCTATACATACATTATATTAATTTATTTGCTGTTTTTATGCTTGTGCTACATATTTTGTTTTTAAATTCAAGCTCAATTCAAGCTTATGTTAATTTGTTCTTGTTTGGTGGGAAAGTTCCTTCGCTGCACATGTTCTGATCTGTAATTCTGATTTACGTGCATTAGACTTGTTTTAAGTGCCAAATAAGCAAATACATTTCAAATGACTTGTAACATCATGGAGTTTATGATTAATCATTGTCTATGACAGGGCATGTCCATTATGATAACCAACTATGAATGCATACAAATCAAAACGTCACTTAAATTATTATTATTATTGAATTAAATTATTATTATTTAAAACACTTGTGAGAACACAGTGGCTTTGCTTTGATTGAGAATAGCAATATAATGAATTATATTAACATTAACTTTTATAGTAACAGTTAAGGATTGAGGTGTATGGTATCGTGAATGCACTTTACTGCAATTACTGCAACATCCATGTTAATCCATGGGACACCAGTGATCAGCTAGATGGATGTAGTTTTAATTCTAGGAAGAACCATATTATTTTATTATTTCTTGTACAGACACTTATACAAAGTGGCATATGAAGCCATTGTGGCAGTAAACACACAAACACACAAGAGCAACAAACAAGGGCACGAGTAAATAATACACAACTGAATTCCCCATTATACTTCATTGAGGCAACATTGCCTTACAGCATGGCTTATACCTAATGCAATGTCATGTAAATTCAGCATTATTTTACACATTATGAAATCACAATTTATGTTACACTTCTCCAGAGGACCCTGGCAGAACATTCCGGCTAAGAGGACAGAGGAACTGGCCAAGCAGCTCTCTCCCAGTCTCACCTTTCAGGAAGGTATCACTGAGATATCACTATCCTGCATTGCCACATTCTGTATGCTGTCAGTTGAGAAACAAAACACTATTGGTTGTTGAAAAAATGTGATTGAGAAATTAATATCCTTTCATTTATATAAAAAAATTAAGGAGAGGTCTAACATGTTTAACCTGGAGCTATATACTCTTTGGTTTGGTCAAATTCTTCGGTTTGGTTATCTCACCCCGTATGATTATCTTTCTGTGATGATAATAAAGTAAACTTCCTGCCATAAATACTGCAGTTTTGCCAGTTTTATGTCCACTTTTGGACATAAAACACTTTCTTGGACTATCTTAGTACTTGCAACAGGCAAAATATTTTCAGATAAATGATGAGCAAAATGGAGAATATAAAATAATGCAAATGTTATTCATTTTTAACAGTTTTGCATATGCATAGTCTGTATTGTTCTTCCACAAAAGACTATCAGAATGCATGGCAAAGGACGTCCCATTCCCATGGAGAAGGGTAACAGACAGCCTGCATATTAACTCAGGTAATGCCTCGAAAACAAAAATATAACTTCACAACATCATTGCATAAACCCAGCATAGCTAGACCTGGGTATGTCAAGAAGTAGTTGCAGATTTTTAAAAAAAGAAGATGGTAACCTTAAGTAAGGCTGTGCCAGTGGAACAATGGAAGAAGGCCTCGAGAAGTCAGTACAGGGCAATCCCACAATGCCATCTGTCCCTTACTGTTCCAGTGTCAGGTGGGAATACAGCGGGAGGGTTAAAGCAGGAAGCGTCCCCTCACCGTGCTGTCCCCGAGGGTGGACTCCCCACACAATGCCGGCCCTTTCACTGGCTGCAAACACACAGTCACCTCGCTTCTTACACGGAACGTCCAGACTTATTTCCACATTGTTATTGTCGACTGCGTGTAACACAATCTTGTCCCTTCGACTGAAAACACTAAACTGAATGATTCACTCGTCCAGCGAACTATTGTCAACCCGTGCTTCCCACGGTCTTTTCACAAAGGTGAGAGAGAGCGAGTACAAGGAAAAGGGAAGGAGAAAGAGCAATTTAGAATACTTTTTGTGTTTTTTAATCTTATTGGTATGCTTATTTGTATTGTCTCTGGGTAATTTTGAATGAGGTCACCATGTATATGAAGGACATATATAAATCTTTGCGTATACTCCTGAATTAGCACCTCATATTATCATATACCTGTGTTATATACCCCTGTAGGAACATGCATGCCTGCTTTCTAGACACACAAGCCATGTGTAACTGTGTGCAGTGGGTTTCCAAGGAGGTTGTTGGCAATCGTGATTTCATGTTACTGCTTCTTTATGGGGTGGGTGGGGTTGTGTGTGTAACAGCAATACTTGAACCCAGCTTAGTTGGAAATATGTAAAAACAGTCACGAAACCCTAAATGGCCAGGTTTTGTCAGCTGAACAGCAGTTTTTCTGGATTCATACAGCCGTATTTAAAACTGACAGGTCAGCTAGGTAATTGAGCGTTAGAAACTCCCCAGTCAGGTTCACCGTTACTGAAAGCCTCGTTTGAAAACAAAGCAGTTGCTCAGAGACAGGGCTGAGACTCATCAGAGATGCGCCGTTGCGCAAACTTCACACAGACATCAATGGACACCTCGCCGCCACTGATCTCTCCGCCCAAAATGGTACAGCATGTAAACGCTTTCATCAGGGCGTGGCCCAAACACCAGACCGCAAACGGCAGGCAACCAAACCCTCAAAACACATACCGGTAGGAGCGGACAAAGAGTGCCTAAAATGCCAATCCCTGGTTTTCAACTGCGAAAGTTAGCGCTGGCTCTAAGGAGAGACAGGCAATGGCTCACAGCACACTCTGTCACCCTCTTCTTGTGATTTATAGGCAGGTAATAACTATGAGACAGTAATTCAGTTTCAAATGTAGTGCCGCCTGACAGGGAAGGCCCATTACGGCATGCGTCATCCTCTTATTCATGCTCACATTTCCAACTGTGACATGTCAACTTTCCTCATGAGCAACACACAATGTTTCTAAATAAGTGCATGCACATTACATTATAGTTAGTGTTTGTTAGCAATATTCTTCAACGGGAAAGAACAAGAACGGGTCAACATCCTGAAATGGTGAAAATGCATTGACAAGTCAAAAATGAGTGATTTCTCGGACTAAACCTATTGAATAGAGGGAACCAATACAATTTTGCCCTTTGGAAGTCAAACCATCTGGGGCAATAATTAGAACTTCAATTTTGTCTTAGTTGAGCTGCAGGAAATCAAATCCATGATAATGATCAGACAATCATGTAAAACAGTCAGAATTCTTTGGTAAAAAGGAAAAATAAAGCTGAAAATAATCCATGTGACAATGTTATGAAAGGCTTGAAATTGACTTATAATCAGCCCCAGGAGCAGAGTGTACAAATGAGATAGGATCTGACTGAGCCTTGTGGCACACCACCTTACAGAGCTGCTGATGAGGATACAAAGTTAGCAATAGGCAATAAAAATCTATCTGACCGGTATGAAGCAAACCATTACAGGCCCACCGTCTGCCTAAACCTGCCAATCTGGATACTGGGGTCAATAGTATCAAAAGCTGCTCTAAGATCCAGTAGGCCCAGAACAGAGCATTCTCCTGCATCAGAAAGATCTCACTCGAGAATCTGAGGAGAGCTGGGTAATGCTAGTTCTAGAGTGGAACTTATTCTCTTCTTCCAAGAAAATAATGTTTGACCATCACTCTTTCTAAGAACTTAGAGATGAACTAAAGTTTGGAGATAAGCCTGCCATTTTTTATTAGGGATGTATGAAGGTTTTTTTTTTTTTTTTGTGGAAGATCCTGTAAAGTTGCAATATTTTCAGATTATCCTTCCAGCCAATTTCAAACCTCCTCAGATCCCATTCAGTCAGTTTCACAGGGGGAGCACTCTTCTAATGGAGGCTCAGGGGCCATGGGGGGGGGGGGGGGGGGGTCTGATTAACAGTGGGACAGATGTTTTAATGCAGCATATTGCTCAAACACTGGGAAGCAGTCCATTGGGCCGCCCTGTTGAACCCCAGCTGGGGTGCTGTGGTTACATGGATAACTGTCAATGGACAATCTTGGCCAACAAATGTGGAAAAAATGAGCATTTCGCTTATTTTCAGGTTGGGGGAGAGGGGAGGTGTACAAATTCTGGAACATTTTTGACCAGGGATGCAAGATGACTGTGGACTGGAGGGGGGTGGGGCGAGTGAATGGTTTTTCAACCCTCAGATATGTTTATACAACAGTGACATCCTTTTAATCATGTAGGCACATCAGGACCAGTGGATGGGGTGGGTTGGATGGCAGACAACAAATACTGTTTGAACACAATGTGAGAATCCAGAGAATCCAGGGAGGTCAACTATTGACTGCTATTAGGTTGCAGTACCATTTTTTCACAGTGAGGGGCAGTACTGGAACTAAAGAATGGCAGCTTCGGTGAGCCTGAAAATATAAGCAGGAAATAATTCTGAAGGAAAGATGACTCCTGCTTTCCTAGCGGTCAAATTTGAGGGACAACAGGACGAATGCCTTGATGTAAGTGCACACAGAAATGGCCTTTCCAAAACCATTAGAAACCTACCTTGGTATGAAAATTCAACAGGCAATTCCACTGGTGACACTTGTTTGTTTCATACCCAGGGCCCCTGATGTGCTAATTGATTTTGAAAGGGCAAATTTCAGCTGTCCTCAGGTGGGCTGTTGGGATATTTTCTGTGCCGTTTGAGTTGTGAGGACACGAGAAGCACTGCCCCAGGTCTCACTCTGACAGACTACTGCATGGGGCTCGCAGGAAGCCTCCTGTAATTTATTCAGCAGCGGGTGAATTATGTGCCACTTTTAGAGACAAGCCACTCAACTGCAGGAATAGTCTGAAAACAGCATATGGTATATAACAGACAGAGCTGGAGAGATCCAGTTTACAGCACCCCCTCCACTCTTCACTTTTCCTGTTATTAGTAAAGCTCTATTTTTCAATTCCAATTTTTAGCATTCAAAATAAATAAAAATATCAGCTGTGTTTGTGACAAAAAGGAAATCTGGAATGCTTGTTTCTTCTTGTAAAAATAAAGCACATAAGAAATATGCTTGTATACATTTGTATCTTAAAATACAATAATCTTAGTGGAAAGATTTGTTTACAATTCCGACTCTGGCCTTCATCCTTCAAAACACAAAGTGTGCTATAATATTTACTAATTAATAATTGACCTCCTAATGATTTAGTATATAGAGGGATTAAAGCAACAGAAGATACAGACAAAGGAGAGTGTGTCACAGTCCTCAGCTCTACCTGTGGAACAGGTGCAGACAGATTACAGGTGGGGATAACAGCACTGAAACTGCCACAACGCCTAGGTGCGGGAGAAGAAAGGAAGAAGAAAAGTTCCCACACTTCAACTTCTATTCCCCCCCCGCTCTCTCTCTCTCTCTCTCTCTCTCTCTCTATGTCTTTGTCTCTCTCTCTTTCTCTTTCTCTTTCTCTCTCTCTCTGTCTCTCTCTCTCTCTCTCTCTCTCTATCTCTCTCTCTCTCTCTTTGTTTCTCTGTTTCTTTAATGAGTCCTGAGAAGCTTGCCTTGGGGAGGTATGCCAGACGTGCAAAAGATATGAGGAAAATAAAGCGCTTGCATGCCTCACCTTTGAGTCTCACCTGTCGACGTGTGGTTTCCATGCGGCGGCGGGTTCTGGCCCCGCCCACAGGTGGTGGCAGTGCCGGTGGTGGAGCAGGCGAGGTGCAGGCAGAAGGGGGTGGAGAGTTCCCACAACGCTGGCTGGCTGCTGTTCACAAAAGGCGATTGGGCAACTGTTGCCTCACATGGGGTCACATGACCTCCCGGAACAGAGAGAGATGTTGCCTGGAGACATGTATGCCAGTGTAGATGCGTTGGCATGGCTACCCTCCACTCCTGACCACACCAATCCTGACTGGTTGCATACTCTCTCCATCAGTATAGTATCAGTATAGTAACTACCCACACAGTGTTTTTTAAAGAGCAACCACAAACTGGCTTTTTTCCACTATTCATAATAGCTAATATGGTTTGTAATGTACACTTTTTTTAAAACAGATTTGATGCACCCCTTCCCCTACCCCCACTACACTGGCAATGTCTAAAATCTGAATTACATACAGTATGTATGGAGTGCATGTTCTCATACAATGGCTGGACAGGGAAACCATCTGTTTATACAGTGACGGAGACTGGGCTGATAGCAGATCTCATTATCTCTGCAAGCGAGATAGTGTGCAAAGTTGAGCTTTCATTGTAACACCGCAACTGCAGCCATTTTAGTTCTGGGCCACGACACGTACCCACTCTTATGCATGTACACGCGCGCACGCACGGCCAATATTTATGCAGGGAACAATACTTCATAAGTGTTTATGTGGCTGCTTATCTGGGGGAGGAATTGGGTGTTTATTTTCAAGCCCAGGCCCGAGGGAATGATCTCATCTCTGACCCAGAAGTGGTGCTGATAGTGGGTGGGGATATTTTTTGGGGGGGTGGGGTGGTGGGAAGGAAAGATAAGAAAGGTTAGTGTGTGCTTTGCCAACGCAGTAGGAACGTGCTGTTGAGGCCCCGCCCACCCGGTCACGCCCGCACCTCGTAAAGCCTTTTTTTCAGTAGCGTTCCCACACCACAGGCTGCGCACCACTTCCTGGTTTGGGTTTCAGCCCTCTGTATGCATTCAACAGGGGTTCCCTCCCCCCAGTGCACACACACACTGGCAGGTATTGTAACACACACACACACACACATACACACACTGGCAGGTATTGTAACACAAACACACACTGGCAGGTATTGTAACACACACACACACACACACACACTGGCAGGTAATGTATACACACACAAAACACCCACACACACATACACACACACTGGCAGGTATGGTAACACACACACAGGCAGGTATTGAAACACACACACACATACACACACATACTGCCAGGTATTGTACACACACAGAAAACACACACAAACACATACACACATACTGCCAGGTATTGTAACACACACACACATACACACACGCTGGCAGGTATTGTAACACACACAAAACACACACATACACACACACACACATAGGCAAACACACATACATATTGTTTACACCTCCCAAATCACATCTAGACTTGTTCTAAACATGGTTGACCCTGTCTGGTACATATGTTCACTGGTCAGTAAGCAAAGGGTCCTGTATGTCCTCTTGATGGATTTTAGTGGCTATTTTGAAGAAGGGCTGCTTATTCTCCAGTATGGCTAAAACAGTCCCTTACACTAAAGACAAAGGCTTGCACTTTCTCAGCAGTGTCACTGGCCACTTATACAGCAGGGCTCTGCTTGGTGGGTGGTAAGCACTGTGTACTGTTTATTGTGTCTTGGACACGGGGAGGAAGGGGTGTGGTGAGGACTCAGTGGGCGATGCTTAGCCTGAGGTCTACAGAGGGAAACTGTCACCACAGCGCAGAGGAGGGGAGTGTCCATAATTTCCTATAGCCTGTGTGTGTGTGTGAATGTGTGTGAGTCTGTGTGTATGTATGTGAGTGTGTGTGTATGTGTGTGTGTGTGTGTATGCATGTGTGTGTGCGTGTGTGTGTACAGTATGTGTATGTGCTGGCATGCCTGCCTGTGTGTGTGTGTGTGTGTGTGTGTGCGTGTGTGTGTGCATGTATGTATGCTTGTGTGTGCTTGTGTGTGTATGTGTGCTATTGTGTGTGTGTGCTAGCGTGTGTGTGTGTGTGTGCTATTGTGTGTATATGTGTGCGTGTGTGTGTGCTAGCATGTGTGTGTGTGTGAGTGTGTGTATGTGTGTGTGTGTGCTAGCACATGTGTGTGTTAGTGTGTGTGTGTATGTGTGTGTGCTATTGTGTGTGTGTATGTGTGCGTGTGTGTGTGCTAGCGTGTGCGCATGTATGTGTGTGCGCTCACATGCGTGTGTGTGCGTATGCGTGTGTCTCCGCTCTGCATGTGTGTGTTAGTGTGTGTGTGTATGTGTGTGTGCTATTGTGTGTGTGTATGTGTGCGTGTGTGTGTGCTAGCGTGTGTGCATGTATGTGTGTGCGCTCGCATGCGTGTGTGTGCGTATGCGTGTGTCTCCGCTCTGCTGGGAGGGTGTGACGGCGCGCGTGTGTCTGCGTGTGTGGCTGCTGACGGGAGCTGTTGCTATCGGGCGCACAGATCTCTGGCACTGGCTGTGTTGACACTCTGCCTGAGGGGGAACGCGTCTGCCGCAGAGGTTGTGGAGAGCAGCGGTTTCCCACGGTCAGCGCTCGGGCCACAGCCCTGCCTCTGCATTCCTGGGCTGCCAGCGCTCTGTAAATGTTTGGACAGCCTTGAACAAATAGCACACCTTGAAAGGCACAAGAGCAGGCTCTCTGTACCTCCTGCCACCTTTCAAACTGTCTCTCACTGCACACACACACACACACACACATGCAGATACACACGTGCATGCGCACACACACACGCATGCACACACACACACGCACACACACACACACACACACACACACACACACACACACACTCCTAGATACAGTATGTACACCAAGAAAGCACAGGCACAGGCCTCCAATACACACACAGAAACACAGGCATAGGCCTCCAATACACACACAGAAACACATTCACTTTGTTCATAATATTTAAGCAACACTTTTAGCTGAAATAACAAAACAAGTGTTCCTTGACCCATGGCTTGCTACTGTTTCCATTTGTGTTTCTGTCTTTATCGTTTTCATCATTTACACAAATAAGCAGAATAAGTTGTACTTTTTTTTGTTTGTTGTTATTTTAATGGAATTGCACCAAATGTTCAGTCTTGTTTCATGTAAATTATAACACTTTAATAGATCTGTAAAATGAGTACAAGAATAAAAATTGTCAGCAGAGTACAAGAATAAAAAAGAACATTAATTATAATGTCTTACTCTAAACTTCAAGACACATTCATATTATTGTGAAGAATCAGTGGGGAATTTGTAATTTGAATTGTTTACCTATTATTTATCCATGTAAATGCATTCAGTTCAATGCTTGGCAAAATGTGTGTTACTGTTGAAAATGCAGCAGTCGTACAAAGCTAAGATATAAATCAATAAGATGAATTATCTTATGGTATCTTACTGGATCTGTCAGGTTAAATTGGAGGGCACCTCTGAAAACAACTTTAAGCTGTTAATTAACTATGCATAGGCCTGCCAAATTATTCTTATTCTTATTCGCATTATTATTATTATTATTATTATTATTATTATTATTATTATTATTATTATTATTATTATTATTATTATTATATAATTACTGCCTTTGTCTGAGTGAGATTATTTTGAATATAAGAAACAATGTGCATTACAAATAATTATAACACATTGCAATGTAGGCTACTGGAAACGTACTAGAAAGGCTGTGTCAGACTCTGATCGTAGAGGGGAATTGACACGCGACCGCTCCAGCCTGCGCGGAAGCGGAAAGACCAGCGCGACTGCACAGCGCGTGCCCAAGCGCGTGCCGCTGTTGTGGAGGTACTGCAGTGGAGAGGGAGGTAGTGAAGGAGGAGCAGGCAGAAATCACGGGAAATAACAACTTGAGATTTTACAACTAGAGCAAACGATAAGATATTAAGCCCGAACAGGGAATTAAAATGTGTTTCTATAACCCGCGTAATACGCATTCTAGAACACAAGCAGCGTCAATTTGTCTTGCACTAACGTTTTGCAGCTGGCTGTATGATAGATAATCTGTCGTTTAAACACGAATGTGCACGTCTAAAAAGCGAATCCCCGTTTTAGATTTCATTTAACGATTCGCATACTTCCTGGTCCTCTGCTTCCGTAGTTTTTCTCTAGAGTTCAGCAGTACTGCGTGTACCGACATAGCCTACTATACACGCAGTAGATATGATTAGCGTGGTAATACATTAATTGTTGATGTGTACAGTATGTGAGTTGCTCGGGGTGAGGGGAATTACCCCACTTATAAGGACAGACATACAGTCCATTCCTCTTCATCTCCATCTGATGGAGCCATTAGTGGAGGATGCAGCTGTGGGTGGGGTCAGTGAAGGGCTGTGTTGTATGTCCTATTATGCACTGACAGTAGTTCAGAGCTCCAGAGAGTGTGGGTGGCACTGGTAATGCCAGCTGTCCGTGCCTCAGTCCACTTTCCCAGGCTAGGCCCAGACACTTTTTACACAGGGGAAAAAAATGTCGTTGGTGACCGGATTACATCTCAGAATGAACTTTGTGTACCCTCCTTACATGTGGCATCTGATTTCTGGTCACATGTTGTTGTTTTTTTTATATTAACAATGACCCTTTCATGCTGAATGAGAAAAATGATATTTTTAAAAAATCATAGACACACCCCCCTCCGGATTTGAATAACAGTAATATGCACTTGGGGAAGTACAGTAACTTGCAGCAATATCCCCCTAAATGGCAAAAACTGAAATAAACCCCAACATTTTTATACCTATGTGCGTGCTGGAATGTACTTACTTTGCATATTTATGCTAAAACAGCAAAAATGGAATCTGTGAAGCTTTAGAAATGTTCAATGTAAACTGGACAGATTAGGCCAGTGATGGGACACACACAGATTGTTTATGTGGTCCCTACCTCGCGGCTTGTGCCTGACTTCCTGTCCGCGAGTATGTTTGAAAACCCCTCTTAAACTGCACTATTCCCTAGCCCAAACACACTCAGATGAAGCCTGATAACAACAGTATCGCGTTTCCCCCTTTTGAAGGGCTTTGAGAATCCGTTGTTATATTTCATTACAGACCAGGAGGCAGGTTTTTCAAAAAAAGAAAAAAAAGAATTTCTCAATAGAAAAATATGTATTCAATAAACAGATAGCTCCAGTACAAGGCATACACAGGCTGTATCAGGGCCAGTGAGGAAAGCAGGGGTGCTGAGTGGGCTCATAGGCTGGGTACTGATCGCTATTTTAAAATGTACCTCTCATCTTAGGAGAGGATAGCCGTTTTTTTGTTGTGCTTTGAAACAGCATGTTCATAGCATTAGCAGCAGCATTCTGCTCATAACGTTAACACTGGCATGTGTACTTTAAGACAGATTTTCGAAAGGAAACATGCTTCACATACATTGCACATAACTAATTCTGTGTTTTTTGGGCATCCATTTAAAAATATTGTAATGTTAGGAAGTTTGAAGAACATACAAGCAAAGCTAGGAAAACAGTACATTTGAATCAATATATTGCTTCTAGATATGTGCATTGACTGGTCTGAGGAAGTGTGGCAGAGTTTGTCTTCACCACTGTGAGTATTCCAGGTATTCCAGTTCAGGTGAAACTACCTCTCTCTGACACACACTTGTAATGAATCATCTGATGTTGGGTTGAAATGTCAGATGCTTACTCAGTGGTGCTCAGTTTTTTTTTTTTTTTTTGGAACTCACATGTCTAGCTTTATCAAATGTGACTTTTCTGTTGCCTAGTAGTTTTTAAGTCTTGCAGTAATTGTGGATAAAATAAATATACCCAATCATTTTTATCCCCTTGCATTTATGAGCTGTAGATGAGCGCAGTCCCCTTAACACTTTGGATTCTGACACTAGTGCAGTATGATATCCATTCACCTCGTTATAATGATTTACATTTCTTTCCCCTCTCCCTTTCTCTCCCTGGCTCACTCACTCACACACTCTCCTGCCCTCTCTCTCACACACACTCACACACTCTCCTGCCCTCTCTCTCACACACACTCACACACTCTCCTGCCCTCTCTCTCACACACACACTCACACACTCTCCTGCCCTCTCTCTCACACACACTCACACACTCTCCTGCCCTCTCTCTCTCACACACACTCACACACTCTCCTGCCCTCTCTCTCTCACACACACTCACAAACTCTCCTGCCCTCTCTCTCACACACACACTCACACACCCTCCTGCCCTCTCTCTCTCACACACACTCACAAACTCTCCTGCCCTCTCTCTCACACACACTCACACACTCTCCTGCCCTCTCTCTCTCACACACACTCACACACTCTCCTGCCCTCTCTCTCTCACACACACTCACAAACTCTCCTGCCCTCTCTCTCACACACACACTCACACACTCTCCTGCCCTCTCTCTCTCACACACACTCACAAACTCTCCTGCCCTCTCTCTCACACACACACTGACACACTCTCCTCTCTCTCTCACACACACTCACACACTCTCCTGCCCTCTCTCTCACACACACACTCACACACTCTCCTGCCCTCTCTCACACACACTCACAAACTCTCCTGCCCTCTCTCACACACACACACTCACAAACTCACCTGCCCTCTCTCTCTCTCTCATGCTCACACGTGCACACACACACTCATACACACAGTCATGCATGTAAATGGACACTCACACACACTCTCTCACACACACAAACACTCTCGCGCACACATACACACACTCACACACCACGCACGCACACACAGACACACACACACACACTCACACACACACAAACACTCTTGCGCACACACACACACACACACACACACACACGCAGCGGCAGCATGTCCTGATGCCTGCTAGCAGCTGTGCAGTTCTGGGATTCCTCTCTCATAGTAAATCCCACACAGAGCAGCGCAGGGCTGAGTCGGCTGCGTCCAGCAGAATGCATCTCTGTTTTCATTGTGGGGGGGCCGCGGGGCACATATTTCTGTAATTAGGCCTTTATGCTCAGCAGTTTTGCAGCTGTGATGACATTTGGGTGTCGCCCCCCTGTTTCTCACGGTCCCACTGCCAACGCTGCCTGGCCACTCTGGGCGTCTGCCAGGGCTGCGGCCCGCGCCAGGCCCCCGCTCCCTGTGTACACACCGGGGAGAAGGTGCTTTTAAAAATACCCCCGGCAAGGGGAAGCTAACCACCGTGCCTCGCAGAGGTCAACTTTTAAGCTTTAGCTCGCTGCACTTGAGGTAAAGGGAGCGGGACAGATTAAAAGCACAGGGGGGATAGTGGGGGGGTTAAAACAAAAACACAAAGAGCCTTTCTCCTTTGTCCACGGTCTGCCCTCTCCCCTCGCTGACTTTGTTTTTACTTTCACAAATACAACACGAGCTCGCCCGGCTCTGAAGCGGCGGTTCTGCTCCCTCCTTTCTCATTCTGCAAGGATTATTTATTCATCTTCTGCCGCTTTATGTCGTTCAAGTTGAAAGAAAGAAAGGTTCTTTGTATTACCCCCCCCCCCCCCCCACCACACACACCCCCGACTCTGCCAGGATATTATGTGTTTTAGTGCGGGTGACGCAGGGATATTTTCTCAGAGCTTTCCAGCCTCTAAAAAGAACGGAACGTGCCGGACTTCTGTGTATCTGTTGCGTAGAGGAAGTCATATTTCCCTAAAAATGCCCCGTTCTCTGTGTAGGGACTGGTGAGGCCACAATCAGGGCCTTGTTCCCTGTGAATGAGGTGCTGCTGGGAGGGCCTCTGAAGGTGCTTTCCTCTTCTGCAAATCAGCCCAGCTCCTCCCTCTCCGCCTCTGCTGGACAGAAATATCCCTTTTTCCAAATAAGAAATGTAAGTAGTGAGCTGGGGTTTCTGTTTCATTCAGTGCCCTCTCCGGCTCTAGCTTGATGGAGATGCCTACATTACAAGTGCACATTAACTAGAATATAGGAATGTTCATTGGAGGCCTTTTTGCAAATCATCGGTATGCACTTATTTTACATCGCATTGGATAAAGGCATGCCACGTAATGTAACGTAAATGTAGCTTAATATAACATAATGTAATGTAACATAATGTACGTTACGTAATACTGTAACATAATGTAAAGTAATGTAATTTACTGTAACGTAAGGTATTGTAAAGTAATGTAACATAATGTAACAAAACGTAACGTATTGTAATGTAGCGTAATGTAAGATAACGTAACGTATTGTAATGTAGCGTAATGTAACGTAATGTAACGTAATGTAAACGTAACGTATTGTAATGTAGCATAACGTAACGTATTGTAATGTAGCATAACGTAACGTATTATAATGTAGCGTAATGTAATGTAATGTATTGTAATGTAGCGTAATGTAACGTAATGTATTGTAATGTAGCGTAATGTAACATATTGTAATGTAACGTATTGTATTTTAGCGTAACGTAACGTATTGTAATGTAGTGTTATGTAACATATCGTAATGTAGCATAATGTAACGTTTTGTAATGTAGCATAATGTAACGTAACATATTGTAACGTAACATAACGTAATGTATTGTAATGTAACATAACGTAACGTATTGTAATGTAGTGTAACGTAATGTATTGTAATGTAGCATAATGTAACGTATTGTAATGTAGCGTAATGTAACATAACATAACATATTGTAATGTAACATAATGTAACGTAATGTACCATAACATAACGTATTGTAACGTTACGTGCCGGCTGCAGCTCCTGTCCCTCTGTCCCTCAGCTGTCTGCCCGGAAGCCCCAGTCCAGCTGCCTCCCATTACAGCAGGAATTCCCCTCAGTGGGAATGGCACGAGTGCAGAGAGACATTAATAACCAGGGAGGCCACCGGCCTGCACCACTTGTGAGTTATTAGCATAGCTCACACAGATACCTCCCATGGCCCCCTGCACCAGATGCTGGGAGCAGTTTTTCCCACAGTTCTCATCCAGCTTTGCTTCACCTTTGTTATACAGTATGTGAGTTAAAACTCAGTAAAGCATGCCTATGTACAATACACTTCCACATACACACACACACACACACACACACACATACAGACACACACACACACGCAGATACACACAGAGACATGCACAGCTACATACACACTGACACACACACAGATACGCACACAGGCACACACACAGACATATGCACACAGACATGCACAGCTACATACACACAGATACGCATACACACACACACACGCGCACACACAGAGACACACACAGACATGCACAGCTACATACACACAGATACGCATACACACACACGCACGCACAGAGACACACACACACAGACATGCACAGCTACATACACACAGATATGCATGCACGCACACACACACACAGACACACAGACACACACACACACACACAGACACACACACACAGATATGCACAGCTACATACACACAGATATGCATGCACACACACACACAGACACACACACACGCACACACAGAGACGCACACACAGAGACGCACACACACAGATATGCACAGCTACATACACAGATTCGCACGCACACATACCCACACACACAGACACACATACACACAGACATGCACAGATATATACACCCGCACACACAAAAACATCTTAAAATCCTATTCGTGTAAATTTGGTGTTTGAGTGCAGCACATTTCAGGTGGGCATGTGTATGGATTATACTTTTTTATTTTTTTGTACAAATTCATACGTGCTCATTTCTGTACAAAGAAATAAAAGCTTCACAAAATAACAGTGGTCAGACAGAAAGGGACCACTACGTAACTCCCTACTCCCAGATTGTTTTACAGGTGGAACAATGGAAACCTGAGCCCCAATATGTTGTGATATGTTTTCCTTTTTTTGTGACTAAGAATATTCCTGTGTGTGCCCTACTCCTAGACAAAACATTCTATTCAGAAAGTGGACAATCATCCTCTGTTTGGACAAAACGGGGACATTAAAGCTGCACTGTGATTCACTTCCTAATTTCCCAGCATCAAAGGCAGCTGGGCCGCTGCGGTGGGTTTCCGACGGGCGGGGATCGATGCCGGGCTGCTTCTTTCTCAGAGATGTTTCTGAACACATAAAAGCCCCGCACAGCAGAATGGGGAGAATAAATAGGGGGACCGGTCATTGGTCATTGGTTTTACAGCCCGCTGGCCAATCAGTTAAAAGACTGTTTTTCCTTGGTTTCTGACTCCCTCTGAACCGAACAAAAAGTAAAAAAGAAAAAAAGAAACGGAAAAACTACAGGCATCGGCCCACTCTTTCTGAGAGAGTCTTTCAGAAGCGGTGAAGTAAAGACCCATGGGGTGGACACAAGCAGGAATGCCGGTCCTTCCTAACACGATTTGTTTGTTTAGCAACCATGGTTATCCCACGTGATTCTACGTACATGTGCGTTGCTCAAAGATGCAACAGCTGCACTTAACCTGAGAGTTTAACCAACATCTGAGTTAGCCCCCTATGCACTATATCACAATGCTGCCCAAACCCAGCAACATAAAATGCTAGATATCACGTGCTGGGACCCAGTTTGCAGGTTAAACAAACATATTCAATAGACACTTAGAATGGCGTATTATGCTGAATGTCTAACGGTGCAGAAAGGCCACAGAATTCAAATTAATTGGTTTCTATATATTTTTTTCTCTCTCTGAAGCTCTATAGATGCTGTTTGAAGTACAAAAAAAAGGCAAAATAAAGCTCTTTTTAAAAAAGGCTTTCACTCATCTAAACCCTGTCTAATTACCTCCGTTCAGTTAAATGAGTCTGCTGAATCCACTCTGCCTCTCGATTAGAGATGATTTATATCATTAAAGGTACTCTGAGGCTCTGTTTTGTGTAAATAGCGAACAATGCTGCCTTCTCACAGTGTGTTTTATTATGTTTCCATTTGAAATGGTTATGAGGCACAGCTTTTAGTTCAAATGCAAATGTATTTTAAATGAATACATCTTGATGCTGAAATTTCGGGAGATTTTTCCTGATTGTAAATCTGAAACACTGGTAGAAATATAATCACAACCAATATTATTAGCTCAATCTACTAAATTCAACACTTGGGGCCTGTTCCAAGCAGGATTACTGAGTTAGTAGGATCATTTCAAGTTGAGTAAAACCAGGAGCAGATTTTTTTTTTTGTTGTGGTTTGAGGGTGTTTGTCTGAAATTGCCTATTGAAATGTACTGAAATGTACTTCTTAAAAAAGAGCATGATACACACTATTTAATCGCAAGGTGATTAAGATGCTTACAGGTATGAAGGTAAACACAAACTCAATATACAATGCTCAAAAAAATTAAGGGAACACTAAATCATCACAGTGTAACACCAAGTCATGGCCATGTAGGAAGCACAAGTGATTGTGAATCAGTTTCACCTGCTTTGGTGCAAATGAAAGTGACAACAGGTGCAATGGAGATGCTAAAGCAACACCCAAAAAGGTGGCCACAGACAATTGCTCTCTCCTTATCCTTCCTGACTGATTCTTCTCTAGTTTTCTGTTCTGCTGGTGTCCTTGTCACTGCTGGTAGCATGAGGCAGTACCTGCAGCCCAATCAGGTTGCACAGGTAGTCCAGTTCCTCCAGGATGACACATCCATACCTGCGGTCGCAAGAAGGTTTGCTGTGTCTCCCAGCACAGTCTCAAGAGCATGAAGAAGATACCAAGAGACCGGCCGTTACACAGGGAGAGCTGGACAGGGCCGTAGAAGGGCATCAACCCAGAGGCAGGACCGGTATCTGCTCCTTTGTGTGAGAAGGAACATGAGCACTGCCAGAGCCCTTGAGGGTGGCATGAGGGCCCAAAGCCCTCTAGTGGGACCTGTGCTCACAGCCCAGCACCATGCAGCTCAATTGGCATTCACGAGAGACCACCAGAATTGGAAGGTCTGCCATTGGTGCCCTGTTCTCTTCACAGATGAGAGCAGGTTCTCATTGAGCACATGTGACAGGTGTGAAAGAGTCTGGAGACGCAGTGGTGAAAGTTGTGCTGGCCCTGGGTTCCTCCGGGTGCAGGACAATGCCTGGCCTCATGTGGCCACAGTGTATAGGCAGTTCCTGGAACTGCCATTGCCAAGGAAGGCATTGATGCCATTGACTGGCCCTCACGTTCCCCTGACCTAAATCCAATTGAGCACCTATGGGATTTTATGTATCGGTGCATCTGACGCTACCAAGTATCGCCACAGACTGTCCAGGAGCTCACTGATGCCCTGATCCAGGTCTGGGAGGAGATCCCCCAGGACACCGTTCGCTGACTCATCAGGAGCATGCCCAGACGCCGGCACGCGGGGGCCATACACACTACTGAGTCACATTATGAGTTGCCGTGATAAAATTCATACAAGTTGGATCAGCCTGTGATTTCTATTTTTTACTTAGATTTTCGGTGTGATTTTGAATCCAGCCCTCAGTGGGTTGATGATTTTGGTTTCCTTTGTTGTTACGTCATTTTGCTGTCAACAAATTATACAATGTACATCAGTAAAGATTTTCAACTTGAATAAATCGTTCATCAAGATCCGATATGTCCCTTAAGTGTTCCCCTAATTTGAGCAGTGTATAAAATAAAAGACAGGAAAAATGTATCAACACAGACAACAGCAGAGCCGCCTGCTAGTAACTGTGAACTTATAGAGGATGGCAGGAATACAGGAGATAGCCGTCTCTATTTTACAGTTTCTGGTGGCATCCCCTTTACCACT
Organism: Conger conger; assembly: GCF_963514075.1. NCBI lineage: Eukaryota > Metazoa > Chordata > Actinopteri > Anguilliformes > Congridae > Conger > Conger conger. The sequence continues at coordinate 24,056,372 of NC_083773.1, read as the reverse complement.
CCAAGTGTCATCATTGGCCATTTGCTGGGCGCATAACAGACACATGTCAGGACGACGCCACATGGTGAATATGTGACTCAACAGCCATCAGTGTTGGTGTCGTCCACACAACAACAGCACTGTAATTTCCCCAACTTCTGCTTTTCAGATACAGGTCAGAGAAATGTCTGCAGCAAAACGCAAATATTACATTTCATTCAAATTCGGAACGCACAATCAGCCAGCTGTGGCATCATTGCAATGGACTCAAAGTGACCAGAGGAGCTGTGAAGCAGGAAATACTTCTAAATAATGTAACCCCACCTCCCCAAGTGGCACAATGACAATGGATAATTATGTAGCACTGTCTATATGATGTCTAATCAAAATCACTTTGGAGGAGCTAGTAGCTGCTGGTGCCCATAATATGCTTTTGTCATGCATGTACTTGCATTGAGACACACGCTCACTGGTTCTATTCTCATATACACAAACCCCCATGGCATTATTAACATTTAATTATCAACACACACAGGCACACATGCACACACACACACTCATAGGCATGCACACACATGCCAGACACTCACACATGCACTCACACACAGACACACGCACACACACACAAACCCATACACACACAGACACTCATACGCATGCACACACTCACACAGGTACATGCAATCATGCACACACACACACTCACAGACACACACTCACAGACACACACACACACACACATAGACACACACACACACACAGACACACACACACACACACTCACACACACACACACACACACACGCACGCAGACGCTGAGAGAGCCCACGTGCAGCACCAGCAGCACCAGCACACAGAGGGCAGCCCTCTGCAAAGGCATTGAGGAGCAGACAAGTGTAGAAAATGTGCCTGTGTTTGAAAGAGACAGAAGGCCCTGTGATAATGCCCATCCAGACCCTTTAGCACCGCTCTGTCATTCACTGCGGATTGGAGTCCAATCCCTGACCCCTCAATAAGCTGCATTCAGACTTCATCAAGCTACGCAGGCCAGGGTGGGGCTGGGAGCGGGGGGGGGTTACGGTGGGGGGGGAGAGGGGGGGACAAACCTCTGGAGGGAACACTCCTTTAATTGTCCTCCACCTTTTTAAAGAGTATTAAGCTGCATTAGTTTTCTTTCTTTCCGGACTATTCTTTCAGCAGCGGCTACAGCGGTTCACTCAGCCAAACAGCCATTAGAAGTGACAGGTCTGTGCGATGGAGGCTGCTGAGGGGGGCTTTACACGGGGCAGACCATGGGATGAGCACTGCTTTCATCAGGAGGCACCAGAGGTGTGACTCCTTTCAAAGAATCCAGCCTTCCCTATTTACTATTTGAAGGGGAAAAGGACATAGGAAGGTGGCAAACTTGGATCCGACATGTGCACACTTCTGCCCATTGGTGTGCTAATTTGTTTTTGTGCAACATTCAACCTGCTGAACAGTTCTGTTCAGTTTTATCTCTGTCAGACTGAGCAGTGCGCCCATCTCCATCAGGGTAGAAGTTCATTAGTTCTCATGGGCTATAGCCCACCTCAAAATGAACTGTGATTATGCAACCCTGGCATGGACCCAACGTGTAAATCATTATTATTGCCTGCAACGCACGTCACTGCCTGCTCCACGCACTTCCATCTTGAGAGGTCAGCACCGGTGTTTCTAAAAGGCTGAGTTGACATGGTTCTGAGTGATGCAGAAGGAAACTCACCAGGAAGTGACTCCGACTGGCTCTATCCCTACAGTGGAAGAAGGGTTTCTACTGCAATGGCCTTCCTTCCTGGGGCCCGTATTAGAAAGAAGGATTTTGCTGGATAACTGCACTGAGCAAAACCCCGGAACAGTCCATGTTCCAGGTATGGATGTGTTCTGGGTTTTACTCGGTGCAGTTATCCAGCTGACTCAGTAATCCTGCTTCACGATACAGGCCCCTGGTTTTGTAGGGTACTCATGGGCTCATGAAAAGAGCTGTCTTCAATTGAGGCACACCTGTGCTCTATTTGTACCTTATTTAACTCCCTCTCTCTCTTCCATTCTAGTGTGGCTTGCTTGTTTGCTTGCCCTCTCTTGTGGTTTATTTTCATTCCTGCATCTTATACACCCCCGTACCTGATATGTGGTTCCATTTGTCTCTTCATTAGTTGCGCATATAATCCCACCTGTTTCCTTTGTTCGTTGGCAGATTGTCTTGTGCCCTATATTCGTACTTGTGTCCTTTCCAGCGTTTATTGCTTCCGGCTCCTTTTACTTGCCTTTCGAGTTCCTGTTCCTGAGTCCCGTCTCCGTCCAAGTCCCGGCTCCTGTCCTCCTGCCTTCCATACCTGTCTCCTGCCCTCCAGCCCTCTCGTCCTGCTGCCCTCTCTTCCTGCTGCCCCCTCTGATTGACCTCCTCCTGTCCTGTGCCCTGTCTGCCCTGTCTGCCCTGTCCGCTCTATTGTACCCTGGTTGCTTGGAGTCGCATTTTCATAAATGTATCCTTACAGGTGTCATATTTTTAACCCTTAGCTTTGGGGCTTTAGGTTTCAAAATATATTTTTTCTTGATAGCCATGTACATATTTCCTGCAGATTTTGTGCTGTGTAATAATAATGATAATATTGATTTAATAATGATAATTACTTTTCCACTTTTCAAGGTACTTAAACATGCTCAAACATTCCTCAATGGCATAAACGCTGGTCCACAGAACATCAGGTGTAATTAGTCCAGTGCAGTGTTCAGTCCCATCAGTTCTTCCCTTTGGATATCCAAACAACTTGAAAAATGTGGTGCAGTTTCCAAAATGGTTCTATTTTTACATGGAAGGAAGCTCAGTATGTCGCTCTGCTAGGCAGTTGTAATGTAATGATATGTAAAGTTCTCAAACACATTTTTCTGTGCTTTCATGGAGGTTAACATGAGGTGGAAGGGAGTGAATGAGGGGAATCGCACCAAACTCATCCCCCTTGTTGAAAGGAGAACCTGGGCCTCCTGGTACAATGGCCTGAAATAGTTAACAAATGCATAACCTCTCTGGATGGCTCTTAAACGTGGCATATGCTCCTAAGAAGGGCCCGTCCATAAATCAACAAGTGCTTAGTGAGGAAAGGGCACAGAGTCCAAGGAGAGCGATCTGGGAGGGATGGAGGCTGGGGGGGTGAGAGGGTTGGGGGGTCTGTGAGGGGGGGCGAGCGGTGGAAGCACTCTCGTTTTGGCGGCAATCTCATTGATGGAGGAATTCATCACCTTGTCATGTCTTCAGAAACGACCACGGTGGAGACAAATGCAGGGAGGGGCTGGGGGCTCGGGTGTGGGGGTGTGGGGCTGGGGGTGTGGGGCTGGGGTGCGGGTGTTGGGCTGGGGACTCGGGTGTGGGGGTGTGGGGCTGGGGTGCGGGTGTGGGGCTGAGGGCTAGGGTTTGGGGGCTGAGGGTGCTGGGGGCTTGAGTGTGGGGCGGGGGGGGGGGTTTGGGTTGACATGACACAAAGCCGTCTCCGTGCAATCAGCTCTGTGTTAAATGGGCGCTCTTTGCCGAGCACAATGCGGCACAATGGCGTGGGGCTGGTGGCCCGGTCAGCAGCGGAGCAGCCACAGCTGTGGCCAGGGCCGACACAGGCCCGCTCAATATGGGCTGACCTCACCCCCGCGGCGGCCCGCTGCCCCACCCCGACTCCCGCCGGACCCCGCCACAAAGAGAGCCGCTGCAAAGCCTTTGTCGTCACTTCCAAGACTCCCCCCGTACTCCTCCTGAATCTTAAATATTTCATTAGACCTCCTTCTCCTGCTCCTTTTCTTTCCCCCCATTCTGTGGAGCACAGCCTGCCCATCCCGGCCCTACCACCTCCCACTTAAGCCTCGCAGTCAACAAAGGATTCCTGAAAATATGTTTGAGTTCCTGCACACTCCTGTCGCACAACAAACCCAGATAATGTGCAGTTTAAACAGTGTGTGGGAGAAGAAAAACTCTTATCTGAAACTGAGTCTTTGTCCTCTAAAAAACATTTACTTTTTATGGCACACAGCCTTCTTATTCTACGAAAATCAACTAGTTAAGTTTTGGAGCCCTGCATGGTGAAGCCAGTTTCTGCCGAAGTGAACTTTGTACAAAGCAACTGAAATATGTTATCTGTGAACTTAAATTGACAACAGGAGATATTGTTGTAAGAACATTTTTAATTTTCATTTTCATGAATTAAATTTATTTTGCAGTCACCAACAATGTCACTTAAACCTCCATTTTATTGTTCATTTTATTATTTAATTGATAAAGTTGTCATGGTATGTGAGGGCATGTACAAATGAAAACATTTAGGGTATGTGGGCTGGTCACACAGAAAAGGGGGAAGAGTACAGAAGGGCAATATTTTTACTTTTACGGTGTGGAAGTGAAGTGCATTTAACCAGACAGAACAGCTCGGCATTGTGGGAAGTGAGCGGAGGATGACAGAGAGAGAATGACAAAGCTGCAGATACTAATATTAAACACTTGTTAATAACTTTTCCTCACATGAAGCAGAGCCCTGTCAGGAGGGCTAAATGGGACTGAAAAGGATTTCCTTTTATGTGCGGGTTTAAACTGTCTTGCGGTGATTCGGCCTGGCACAAAGAGTGGCCTTTGTTAAAGAGAGAAGGGTGGGGTGGGGGGGGGGGGGCGTAGGGGAGGCCATGATTTATCCGGCACTTTAAGGACCCCTAATGAATAATTCAGTGTTATCATTCAGTTGACGTTTGATTATTATGTTTTTATTCTTTTTTTCACACGTGAGGGCCCTTGGATAGGAGGGGATTTCGCAGAGTGGGGGCCACGGGAGGGGTGGGGTTGGGGTGTGAGGGGGGTGAGGGGGAGGTGTGGTTACGATGGCTCAGAACAAGAAAGGCCGGGGGGAGCAGGGCTGTGCTGTCAGCTTGATAAATATAATGTGTCACCAATTAAAAACTCATTGCCTTTCTCTAATTCAGCCAGCGCCTTGTTAACCGCGTCCTGGCAGGGAGGTTCCCTGCGCTCCTGCACGGCCCCTGCTACCAGCACCCTCCATAATGGAGGCCCGGCCTTTCCCATCCTTTAGAGCAGCGCCTCGTCCCCTTTGGGATGTAAATAAGACATTCATTCCCCACCTCCAAAAAAAATGACCATCAATGTCTTTGATTTCACCTTTTTTCACCCCCCTAAAGGAATACAAAGAATTCTATAGTTTCAGATTTTTATTCAAAAAGAACTTTTTCCCGGCTTTTCTTTGCCTTCCTTTCTCCTTTCCTGTCATTCTCATGTTAATGGTATTGACACAACTTTGCACGACGTGGGCACACAGCAGCCTATGAACCCCTAGCAGGAGTCCATTACCCAGATGCCATTTAGCAAGCTGTTTTCGGTGAGAAAGTCAAATGTTTAGAGGGCTTTTGGGGCAAAAAGGGCTGGGAAATTTTGGCAGAGTGTTTTTTTCCTCTTGCGGGACCAGCGGGAGTCCTTTCTGTGGGGTCGGCAGGATTGCAGGCTTTTCAAGTTGGACGTGTTAAATGGCCGGAGTGTTGAGAATGCGAGAATGCAGATTATTCTCTTAGTGATGTGTGATGCTCTTACACGACGCTCTGTGTTCTCATTGCCCACTCCTTTCTGCTCTTGAGTTCTGCTGTATTCAGTGCTGATGGATCTTGTTGTTATATGCCACACCAAGACAAGCCCAAGGACTGGAAGAAAGACTTAACTGAAAGAGCGTTGAAGAAAGGAGACAACAGTGAATATTACTTAAGGGCTACAACATGTGGTCTATGGAGGAACTTGACTCAATGTTTGTAAATGTACAAAAAACAGAAACTAAAATGCTAAATAATGGAAATAAATGCAATAAATTGTTGTACAGTGGGTAGGTGGACGCAATATGAAATAATCATAGTAATATAATCGTCATCATCAAAATACGAAATGCAATGCCGAAATGTGAGAGTGTGCAGTATGTGAAATATGCACATTGATTGCGATTACTGTGGATCATTCTAGGAAACCAAAGATCATTTTTGACACATTGTAAGCACAGCCCTCATGTTTTTGCATGGGGGTGTGCGAGCGATCTGGGTTCATAAGTCATAGATGCCAAAGCAGGATGTGGTGGAGCACTTTCTAGGCTGGGGGTGTAGAACAAGAATTGATCCTGATTTTGTGCTAGTAAATATTTAATTAGTTGAACAATATTTTGATCAGACATTTTATAAGCACAAGCTACAACTATAGATTGGATGTGTATCTGAAAGACTTTTCTGTGCTTAAGTTTATAAAGTTGTCAGAAAACTAAAACTAAAGTCATTTCTTTCAACAAAAACATCAGACTGGCCCACCTGCACTCCTGTCTATGACAGAATGACTGCTTGGGTCTGAATCCCATTGGGGTGACAGTGTTGGAATGTCAAAAATCCCATTTAAACAGAAAGAAATGAGTGTTGCCGGATGTTTTCAGCGCATGAAACTCTTTCTCTCTTTAAGTGCAGGGGCGATGTAAAGAGTCCTGATTTAAATAACCCACCCCCTCTGCTGAAATCAGCTCATTACCCCTGTCACACCGTGCTGGGCACTCCTGACACAACCGTGTGTACGTAATCACATCTTGCATACCTTTGTGTGAATGCATCTCCTTCATGTGCAATAAAAAATGCCTACCACAAGGGATGCTACCCCTCTGTGGGCCCAGCAGTATCTCCACAGCAAAATATCACCTCCTCCTCACTCTGCATGTAAAGAACAGAAAGCTGTGCTGTGAATTAGAGACGGCGGTCGACGGCACAACTTCCAAAGGTCCAGACAGAGGATGTTTGTGCGCCTTTTTCCAGTCAACATTTTGCCCTCATCTTTGTTATGCTCCTTGAATAGCTCACTTGTTGAACACAAATTGTCCCAGCTGATTCCACTCATCTCAGATGGGTAAAATAATCAGGGATCATTGCGCAACTTCAGAACATTTCACATTATCTCCCCCCCCGGAAATTACTTTCAAATGTGACATAAAAAACCACACTGGGTTTCCTGGTTCCATTCATAATTCACCAGGCATTAATGTTGAGTTGGTGATTATACCAAATCAATGCTTTGATGTACAGATCATCTAAACAGTAAAAGCAGACACATTGAACACAAAACTACTATAATGCTTTGAACTAGTTCTTCCCACTGTTTAGATATTATACCTTCAAAGAGCACTTTATTAGGAACACTATACAAATACTGAATAGGGCCTGCCTTTTCTCTTAAAACAGCCTCAATTGTTCATGGCATGGATTCCACAAGATATTGAAAACATTCCTTTGAGAATCTGTTCCATGATTCTGACATGATTGCAGATTTGTCAGCTGCACATTCATGCTGTGAATCTCTCTGTGAATCTTCTACCACATCCCAAAGGTATTCTGTTGGATTCAGATCCGGTGACTGGGAAGGCCACTGAAGAACATTGAACAGTTCATGAAACCAGTTTGAGACAACTTTTGCTTTGTGACATGGTGCAAGTATGCTGAAAGTAGCCATTAGAAGATGGGTACATTGTGGCCATGAAGGGATACACATGGTTGGAAACAATACTCAAATAGGCTGTGGCATTTAAGCGATCATTGATTGGTAAAGTGTGCCAAGAAAACATTCCCCAAACCATTACACCACCGGCATCAGCCTGGATTGTTGACACAAGGCAGGTTGGGTCCATGGATTCATGCTGTTGGCGCCAAATTCTGACCCTGCCTTAGCAGACATCAAGATTCATCAGACCAGGCTACATTTTTCCTGTCTTCAATTGTCCAGTTTTGGTGAGCCTGTGCCCACTGCAGCCTCAGCTTTCTGTTCTTGGCTGACAGAAGTGGAACTTCTGATGTTTTAGGACATCCGCCTCAAGGTTCAACATGTTGTTCATTCTGAGATGTTTTTCTGCTCACCACAATTGTACAGAGTGGTTATTTGAGTTACCGTAGTCTTTCTGTCAGCTCAAACCAGTCTGGCCATTCTCTGCTGACCTCTCTCATCAACAAGGCGTTTCCATCTGCAGAACTGCTGCTCACTGGATGTTTTTTGTTTTTGTTAGTAAACCCTGGAGACTGTTGTGTGTGAAAATCCCAGAAGATCAGCAGTTACAGAAATACTTGTATCCGTCTGGCACCAGCAATCATGTGACGGTCAAAATCACTGAGATCATATTTTGTCCACATTCTGGGCAAAATATTTTCCCTTCTTTGTCCAGATTAACTGAAGCTCCTGACCTGTATCTTCATGATTTTATGCATTGCACTGCTGCACACGATTGGCTGATTTGATAATTGCATGAATAAGTCCTAATAAGTATATATTACACTTTTTCAATGAGAAAAGCATATACACCTGGTCTCTCAGAACAAGTTACACTTTGACTAGTAGCAGGCTTGTACACTTCCTCAAATGCCACTAATATGAAGTAATATTGTTTTATTGTTTGAATTTCTGTGTATGTATGTGTGTATGTGTGTGTGTGAGAGAGAGAGAGAGAGAGAGAGA